>NC_041405.2:78781514-78954014 GCF_900747795.2 Erpetoichthys calabaricus
CCTTCGTTCCCGCGTTTGACTTGTGCTGTAAATCTCTTCCTCGTTTTCAGTTCACGTGATTACGTAGGAGGCGTAATACGTGATGACGCGATACGTGACTCCGCCTCCTCCATTAGAGTATATGGACAAAAAACAGGTTCCAGTTATGACCATTACGCGTAGAATTTCGAAATAAAACCTGCCTAACTTTTGTAAGTAAGCTGTAAGGAATGAGCCTGCCAAATTTCAGACTTCTACCTACACTGGAAGTTGGAGAATTAGTGATCAGTGAGTCAGTCAAACACGTTCCAGTTATGACCATTACGCGTAGAATTTCGAAATAAAACCTGCCTAACTTTTGTAAGTAAGCTGTAAGGAATGAGCCTGCCAAATTTCAGACTTCTACCTACACGGGAAGTTGGAGAATTAGTGATGAGTGAGTCAGTTAGTCAGTCAGTGAGTCAGTGAGGGCTTTGCCTTTTATTAGTATAGATAATATATGGGTATTATATATATATATGGTTATGTATATATATATATTCCTGAGCTTTCAATCCCTGCCAGGGGTCTTCATCAGAGAATAATGCTTAGACTTACAAGAATTAAAGGCAATATATAGCAAAAAATTATGTGGGGGGGGAGGTGGCTAAGTCAGTGTGATCAGGGGGGGAGGTATTGGGTGTACAGTTTATTTATTATGAACATGTTCTTCTTAAGTTTGCATATGCCGGATTTATGTCGAAGTGTCTGTTGATGGCGTTCTCATTTGATAGCCAAGATTCGGCCAGCTCTCTGGCACTTTTAGTATTGGCCTTAAATTTTACTTGTACATTGTCCCAGTTAAATGTATGTCCTGTTGATTTAGTATGCATATACGTAGATCAGTGATCACGAGTCCTTTCTTGTGATGGCGTTGCAATGTTTCTGTATACGTGTTGCGATTCTTTTTGAAGTTTGTCCTATGTATACCGCTGAGCAAGAGCTGCATGGAATGCTATACAGTAATCCCTCCTCGATCGCGGGGTTTGCGTTCCAGAACCCCCCGCGAAAGGTGAAAATCCGCAAAGTAGAAACCATACGTTTTTATGGTTATTTTTATATTGTCATGCTTGGGTCACAGATTTGCACAGAAACACAGGAGGTTGTAGAGAGACAGGAACTTTATTCAAACACTGCAAACAAACATTTGTCTCTTTTTCAAAAGTTTAAACTGTGCTCCATGACAAGACAGAGATGACAGTTCCGTCTCACAATTAAAAGAATGCAAACATATCTTCCTCTTCAAAGGAGTGTGCGTCAGGAGCAGAGAATGTCAGAGAGAGAGAGAAATAAGTAAACAATCAAAAATCAATAGGGCTGTTTGGCTTTTAAGTATGCGAAGCACTGCTGTATAAAGCAGTTGCAAGGATGTACAATGTAAAGGTAGTCTTTCAGCATTTTTTAGAGGAGCGTCCGTATCCTCTAGGCCAGTGTGCGAACAGCCCCCCTGCTCACACCCCCTCTGTCAGGAGCAGAGAATATCAGAGAGAGTGAGAGAGACAGAGAAAAACAAACAATCAAAAATCAATACGTGCCGTTCAAGCTTTGAAGTATGCGAAGCACCGTGCGGGAAGCACGTCGCTTGACAAAGCCGGAAGGGAGCAATGTGAAGATAATCTTTCAGCATTTTTAGACGAGTGTCTGCATCGTCTAGGGGTGCGAACAGCCCCTCTTCTCACACCCCCTCCGTCAGGAGCAGAGAATGTCAGAGCAAGAGAGAGAGAAAAGTAAACAATCAAAAATCAATATGTGCTGTTTGATCTTTTAAGTATGTGAAGCACCATGCAGGAAGCATATCGCTTGACAAAGCAGCCACGTGTAAGCCCAACAAGGATGGCAGCAAAGCAAAGGTAATCTTTCAATGTTTTTTGAGCAGTAGCCGTATCCTCTAGGGGTGCGAACAGCCCCCGTGCTCACAATATATTTGAGGAGTTTTATTTAATACGTAATATGCGCTCTGGTTGGGTAGCATCTCAGCCGTCTGCCAATAGTGTCCCTTATATGAAATCAACTGGGCAAACCAACTGAGGAAGCATGTACCAGAAATTAAAAGACCCATTGTCCGCAGAAATCCGCGAACCAGCAAAAAATCCGTGATATACATTTAAATATGCTTACATATAAAATCCGCGATAGAGTGAAGCTGCGAAAGTCGAAGCGTGATATAGTGAGGGATTACTGTAAACTGCATTTCGTGTTTCTGCTGTCAATTTTTTGTTTTTAGCATTAAAGAGGACCGTGCACAAATTGTTTGTGGGTTTGTGAGCTATTCTGACGTCTGACTTGCCCATTTCAATGGCAAATACTACACTCAGAAAGAAGGCGTGCCAATGGGATCGCCGTTATCAGGACTTCTAGCAGAACTGGTAATGCAGCGATTTGAAAACGTGACTCTATCCCAGTTCACACCCAAAATTTGGATAGATATATATATATTGGTTTAAATAGATTAGTTTAGATATATACATTGGTTCAGATACATCCGTTCAGATATATATATATTGGTTGAGATAGATCCGTTTGGATATATAGGTCAGTTCAGATATATACATTGGTTGGAATTTACGAGCAGGCACAGCGAGCGGCCACCTAAGTTTAGTTTCAATATTGTTGTCATTATTGCATGTATTTTATACAAGTAGCATATGCCTGTCTGCCACGTTTTGTTTTGTACGCTGTCTTGGTTGCATTTAGGAGACCTGGGTTCACTTCCCAGGTTCTCCCTGTGTGGAGTTTGCATGTTCTCCCCGTGTCTGCGTGGGTTTCCTCCGGGCGCTCCGGTTTCCTCCCACAGTCCACAGACGTGCAGGTTAGGTGGACTGACGATTCTAAATTGGCCCTAGTGTGTGCTTGGTGTGTTTGTTTGTGTCCGGCAGTGGGTTGGCACCCTGCCCGGGATTGGTTCCTGCCTTGTGCCCTGCGTTGGCTGGGATTGGCTCCAGCAGACCCCCGTGTCCCTGTGTTTGGATTCAGTGGGTTGGAAAATGGATGGATGGATGTATATATATATATATATATATATATATATATATATATTCACGGCATTCGTAATCTGTGTCACAATCTGATTGTATGGGTGGTTACCTACCAGGTAACGCTTGTGGTTGGCCAGCAATCTGCTAACATCCACCACGGTGCCCTCAGTTTGTGAGGAGCAGATCATAGAATGGTTGAAATAGTTTTTTGTCAAATAAATGCAAAGAGTACACGACACGTGTTTCGCCCTCATTCTGGGCTCATCAGGTGTACACACTGGCCAACCACAAGCGTTACCTGGTAGGTAACCACCCATACAATCAGATTGTGACACAGACTACGAATGCCGTGAATGTAATTACCCCGATCTACATGCTGTCAAATAAACGAACCACACGCTGTGGCGCAACGTTAGGGGCATCACCTCTGACGCTGACGTCCGAGGTTCGATTCCCAAGAGGGAGTGCAGTGGAGTGTGTACACCTGATGAGCCCAGAATGAGGGCAAAACACGTGTCGTGTACTCTTTGCATTTATTTGACAGTAAACTATTTCAGCCATATATATATATATATATATATATATATATATATATATACACCCATAGGCACAGATATGTTTAAAGACAGTAGGTGACATATTTGGTAATTCCAGATTCTCCTGTTCCACTCATTAAACTCTTTCTATTCATTCTCTGTATTTCTTTTTCTGCCTTCAACATGGGGTAGTCCTAAAGACATGTGGTATGCTGTTCTCTTCCTCTCTCCCTATTACTGTATGATATGTTTCACTTCTTAACTTCTACCAAGAATCCAAACTCCATGCTTTATGATATTCAAAGTAAAGTTTCCTACCATCTTTTCACTAATTCTTCTATTGAACAACATCCTCTTGAACTTCCCTTTGCTTTTTAGCTTCCTCAGAATATTTTTTAAGAATAATTAATGGGTCCCCAAAAATCCTAACACTCAACATATTCAGTTTAAATTTAAATTATACAGCATTTACTATGTCTTACCCCATTAAAATGTTTCTGTTGGAGATTACTTCCACCACTTTCTATGGCTTATGCTTTCTTATCATCTGTGACACATTTATCCGCATGTTTTGGGACTTATGCACTGTTGGTTCCTTCTGACCCTTTATCTTTAACTCTCCTGCTAACATTCTATCTTTGAATATATTTCTCTTCAACCTCATATTTTATGGTACTGTGTTTGTCTGCCTTATCTTTTTTGTCTATGCAGCATAGACCCTGCTAATTAGGCACCATTGCAGTGAAACTGGCTTTAATCTCCCATTGGAATTCTTCTGGTTCTCTTTTACCTGGCCTGAAATTTCTCTTTTTATGATTTAGCCCTTTTGTTACTCTTTGTGTCTTTTATTAACAAATCTTCCTGTGCCACTATCAATGAGTGGTTGGCGTCCTGTATATTTTTTTTCTCCTTAACATTATTCACAGGCCTGTGTTCTTTTGATAATTTTTCATTTCAGATACATTTCTTATTTCCCTGCTTATTTTTCTAATATAAAATTGACTTAAATCTTGTATTGCCCTTCCTGGCCATTTCCTATAAATCAGTTTGAGAATAAAGATAAGAACTTATAAAAGCACCTCTCTAGATATGCCATTGCAGTCTATAGTAAAATAGTAATATGTTGTCTGATTCTTGACATTGAAGACTAGTATATGTACAGTATACAGTACCTCTCAAACTACCAGCTTTTAACTCTACTATTACTTCATAGCAATCCAAACAATTCCCAGTTCAGCACAGGTGGTAAAATCATATTCCTTACAGGCAGCAAATGATCCCTCATATTTATTCTTTTTTTCATTTACTTGATATTTGTTCAGATGCATGCTTACCATTCCATAAAATGAAAGAAAAATTGAGATTTATGCCAGGAAGAGCCCAAGAGCTTTAAATGAACTGGTAGGCTTCACAAAGCCAACTGTCTAATATTCAAGTCTGGCATGTTCTCAGTAGGCTTCCTCAGGGTCTACAGTTGATACCAGGTAATACAATGCTAAAGGCAATGGGTGGGAAGCCTGGGAACGCTGTGATAAGCAGCATCAGTAAGACAACCTGTCAGCTGTCTCTAGTAGTTTTCCATGATCCACACAAGGGGAACACATCTAAATTCTTGAACATTTCACTTTTTTCTATAGGTATGGACTACTTATTCTTTCCTTAAGGGTTTAAATTCAAATAATAAAAGATAAAAAAACTTTAAAGGAGATAGTTACAAAGAAAAAAAAAACATTCAATAGACATTTTTAATATAGTGCAAAAATATTTAAAATATCAGCATACAATATTTAGTATGAAAATTATTTGCTACTGAGAACCACAGAACACTCAGACATCTTAACAAAAGATCAACTTTAGCAAAGAAATACACCAAATTGTGGAAAAGTCTTGCTCCTTTTTTTTCTTTATGTAAAATTGGTCAGATAAGGAAAAGTTCTAATAATAATGGAAGATGTTGTACATTGCTGTAATTAATCATAGTTAATATAAATATTAAAAAATAGCTTTCCTAAATTGTTTTACTTCAGAGTGTGTAGAATGAATGAACACAAGCTGAAAGCAAAATTAAGCAGCATGTTAGATGTACTCATATGTACATTTTCTATATTTTACAGTTCAGTTGGCCTTCTCCAGGCAGGACCTCTGAGAGTACAAATAAGAGCACCAGGAGAGAGACTGACAAGAACTTGGGCTTCAAAACCCTGTTATTCTGTGTCCTCTGGAAGGAACCAAAAGCTGCAGGAGGATCACTGGTAATGCAAGGTGTATAACTCTTCACTCAAAGGACACATGCATCCAAAACTTAAAGCTGTGGTCCACCTGGTACTGATAAGACACTTTATTTCAGCCTTTCCCAAATAATTTAAGATGTCAAGCATGGCTGCAGTTATCATATAACCCTGGGGCCCTGTTATATGTTTTGCAGAACACCATCTAGTGGGCAAAATATGCACATGTTTATAGTAACCATCAAACTAAGACACCAATTTGTGAAACATTTGTGAAATTATCACCAGTATGCCCTTTTGAGTAAATCTTACAAGGCAGTTATTTTCAGGTGCCCAATAGAAATGGAAAGGGATCATAACAAAATTTGTGAGAATTTGCATGTGAATTAGTGTAGAAGATACAGATAAATTCTATATATACAGTCTTATCAGTCTTTCTGTGACAATTTTAAAATACCTTCATATGGAAGTTGTTGGCTGGGATTGGCTCCAGCAGACCCCCGTGACCCTGTGTTCGGATTCAGCGGGTTGGAAAATGGATGGATGGATGGAAGTTTTCAACATTGCCTGTTAGCAGTCACATTGTGGCTATTTCCTCATGGCAAAAAAATGGGTTGCAAGGTGGGAACATCCTGATTTGCACCTTTGAGAACTTCTACTTTTTCTCCATATTTAAAAAAAGTATAGGCCTTGTGTCAACAATAGGGCCTCTAGCTTCTTATGGTCTTAAAGTCTGCTCACTGTGTAGTTAATAGGGAGTAGGTGGGAAAACAGTCTGTTCTCCAATCTGTTTTATATATCATCTTATTACAATGCAGAACAATAGACTGATGGAGTCTTTTGTGTGGTGGTAAAAAGAAGTAACCAAATCTGGACTAAATGTCTTTTCAGTGCCACACCCAGGCATACTCCTACGCTTACTAAGTCCAGACCAACTCCTCTAACATGGGGATTTGTAAAGAAATTGTAGTATCTAAAGAATCTTAGTATCCACACACACAGGGTGAACTCCATAGAAAAAGCAGATGGGCCAGGATTTAAATCCAGGGCCTTGAATTGTTAAAGTGCTAACTTGCAAGATGGTTACATTTTTTTGAATAGTTTAATTTAGTGCATTTACAACTAAACACAATATCTGATTCTTCGATGTAGGCTTAATTTTCTAATTTTACCTGTTCTGATTATGAGATGTACTATTTATAAGCTTGATTTTTGCCTATAAGTTTGGAGATACTCAATTATAGTTCTTGGCTGTGCCAAAATGGAATGAAATATCTATTGAGCAGTTTGTTGTTTAATGTTAAAATGTGTATCTTCTTGATTTTTTACTGATGTCTTTTGAAACTGGTCTTTAGTAGTACTGAACAGTAATGCATTCTACATACTGGAGGCTAATTTTAAATATGAATATGAAGTGTAGACTCTATCAGAATCAGTTGGGGAGGAGGGGGTCAGACCATAATATCTTTATTTTAATTTGGGAACACAGCAAATTTGGTATTAGTTGTCAAAGTTCCTCTCAGCATTTTGGATGCCTGGTTGTTGTCCCAGTGCAGGCAAAAAAGCTCCATTCAGAGTTAGGCTGACCCATCATGGTCTTTTGGCTGATTGGACAGTGGACTAGAATCTCATCCTTCATTGAAGAGGTCCTCCAGTTTTCCTCCCACATACCACAGAGTCACAAGCCTCTTGATTTCATTTACTGAACCTGTACATTTTTTTATTTTAAGACCTCATTGAAAAAGGCTTTTTTTTTACAGTTGTTACATAGGGAGCCCTGGGCCAGAGCTAGCCAGTTGTACAACTGAAGGGTTACAGTTCATTTAAACAAGCTCTGGTTTTTTGTGACTTTTTATTTCACATAAATAACTGTCATTCCACAGGACAACTTTACTTGCTTTCACTATTGCATTGATCTAAACTGAAGCTAAAGAGAACAGTCTGTCACCTTAGCTACATACGTAAACAATAATAACATATTCTTAATTGGAACTATGACTACCCTTATAGTTATTTAATTTGAAGAAGTACTTATTAGAATTCAAGGGCTCACAAAGCAGCTCTATGAACTAAGACCTCTTCGATGCAATTTTTGATTACTTTAAAAAAAAAAAAGCAAATTATTTATTTAGAGGTTGTGTTGTTGAGTATTAGTGGTTGTGAGTTTTATGTAAAGCACTTTGAGCTACTTTTTGTATGAAAATGTGCTATATAAATAAATGTTGTTGTTGTTGTTGAGATAACACAAAGGAAGCCTTTGTTAAAGTCTTATTACACAGGTAGCCCCTGCTCTCAAGTCCTGTAATTCTTTGCAAATCTCATTAATTAATTATGATGATTTTTACTATATTCTTTACCTTTTTCAGTTCATTTTTGCCATTAGTGTAATGCCCTCTGGATTTGGATTTTGAATGTTTTGTTTTTAAATTCATCTACTTTTTACCCCTTAGAGACAGCTGAGAAAGTCAAGTGCAAAGAATTCTGGAATCGTGCTCTTACTTTAATAAAAAAATATAAGTCTGCAATATTTATACCTCAAGGCTGACAGCTGAATGAGGAAAGATGTGAGTGATCACAGACTAGGGCCATTATTGATATTCTATCTTTGGTGAGGCAGAAATGAGTGACAAAAAAAGAGATAACGGAATGAAATGCATATGGTAATAAATGGGCCTGCTTCCTTAAACATTTTATGCTTTATACATATCCTGTATTTATTTTTGACTTGTGACAAAAACAGGGTTTAAAAAGAACTACAAAGTGAAATTACCTGATGAGCAGATTAAATATATATTTTTGATTCTAAGTTAGCGTAGATGGTCTAATACCTCTGATTTAATATAGACAAATACCTCCGTTTATCTAGAGAAAACGTAATACAGGTTTTGTCAATTGTACATTAGTTAATAGATAAGAATTAAAAAAAATGTGGAAAATGATTCTCCAAGAGGCAGAACCAGGAAAGTCTACAGAAAAATAACTTAAAAAGCAGAGTACATGGACACTACACACTGACAGTGACTAAACCAGGGTCTGAAGCTCATTTAATCACCTCCAGCATTACACCGTAGTCACCCAAAAACAAGGCATGGCCTGTCGCAGATGTCATAATCAGAATGAATTAAGTTTAACTGAAATGGAATTTAAACTAAACACTATAGTTTTTAGTACTTTTCAAACTAAAACATTAGGTCATTAATAAATATAATGTGATACATACATTGGATTCACCTAGTGTACAACTGCATGAATGAAATGATGAAGTTGAAAAAGGACAAATACAAAGTTCAGGATTTAAACTTAAACATCAACTTCTCTTCATATTTAGTAAGCAGAGGATTTTTGTTTTTGGTGTTTAACTGATTTCTAAATAATTTCTTTTAGCGTGGAATTATGGTGCAGTTGTCACCTAGCTCCAAAGATCTGAGATCAGTTATCTGCCAGGCATGTTCTCTTTGTGTCTGCATGCATGAATTTAAATGGACTCTGTGTCACTGGGGTTTGTTTTTTTAAGCAAACTCTTTAAATTAGTATGTGAACATGACAATACTACCACTAGTATACCAAGATCAAGAACCTTATTCAGTGATGGCTGCTGGTTTGCTGACTTGCTCTTGATGATGCTGTCAATTAAAAGACTGGTGTGGGAGGAGAATGAATTAAATAGTATGCTGGTTTCTGCAAAAGTAACTGCACTTTCTGTAAGTAACCAGCATATTAATCAAGGCAGATATAAGTTGGTTGATGCTTTCAATTGCTGTGAGAAATATGTATTGCATGTACAGTTATCAAGTAATAAAAATAAGCTGGATAACATGTGATCATGTATGAAACATAGAGAAGATTATGGGTGGCACTAGCCCAATTTCCAGAAATAGAAGAGTAGGAAAGAAACACATTATAATTGTCACTGCAAAGTTCTTGAAATGTAACAATATTAAAAAATGTTAGCCACGTTATGAAAATCTTAATGTAGATTTTTCAGGAAACGCAGAAGACAGAAGTTTTGAATTAAGGTAGTTATACTCACTAATCATGGTGCTGGAGAATGACACCATGTTGCATGTTTATTGGCACATGCAAGTAAAAATTTCACTGTACTCTGTACCCATGACAATAATGACTGACAAAATCTATAAACACTCTGTATACACCATTCTTTACCCCAGGTGTGAACTCGTCTCCCTGCTCTTTCATAAAGCCCTCTGATTAAGTAACCATTAACACCGACATTAGTGACATTATTGCTGTCCAAGATATTCTACAAATGCCACATGACAGATGAAGTGTTACACTTGTTTGTCATCGTGATTTCAGAATATGCAGTTATTTTTAGGGCGTAGTGTACTCATAGTGAGCTCATCATCCAGGGAAGATGATAAAATTGCAGATGACAGCTAATTTATTTTAATACATAATCAATGTTTACACCAAAATTGTTTCCATAGATTAGATGAGGGTATAGTGTGGCTACATGAGTAATGGTAATGTTTGTACTGCTGTTTAATGTTGTCCTCCTTAGCCTCTTAAAAGTATGAACAAGCTGCAAATTTGTAAATGTAGTTTCCTTGTCTTGTGTGTATTTGTGTATCAGGATATAATTTATGGATGGTGTTATGCTCTTTGAAGTGTGATTTCCTATTATCCAAATGTCATGTTCCGTTCACATGATTTAAAAAGTAACACTTGTCACATACTCTGATTTCAACTTCTACAATAAACCAATTGCATTCATTTCTGTTTGACTGCTACTGGTTTCTTTCAATGCCTTTTATCACTGCTGATAATTAATCTTTACATCTCATCAGAACACATACTGTAGATTGTAGCAGTAAGGTGATTGTTTCTAGGACTGAGACTCATTCTCCATGGCTGTCTATTTATCCATATGGACATTTCTTGGGAGATTGTTTTGGTTTTTATATATTGGAATAGCACCGCTTGAACTGTTTCATCTGCTTTTATTTTATACCAAGATTTGCTGACATTCCTTCACTTTCCCTCTATTTGAGAGACTTTGCAATTATATATGACTTTATGTGTTGTTCGCACATTGATTGTAAGTAACATTGTATTATAGTGTAAATTAATGAACGAGTGTCTACAACAATTATCACACTGCAGATATTGTAGGTTTAATGTTGGGGATTGGTGAAGTAATTTGTATTGCTTGTAATTTTTTTTACCTTGAACAAAATATGTAGTCACTTATCTGGATATTTCTATCTACTGGCTTATTTACTTCAATTGAAGAAATGTTTGTGAGAAATTTAAGTTATAAATGGGGTAAGTATGGCTTAATGTGGCTTTGTCGTGCAATCAGCCAAAGGGTGAAACACCCTTTTTTGCCTAGCAATGCTTTAATCAGCAGGATTTTAAGATGTGGCTTTTTCTTATGGACTTATAGTTCTTTAAGAGTGTAGTTGGAAATATGAAAGACAGATTTATATGAACACCTTGGTGTGATGGGTCTCTTGGGGCAAAAAAGGTAAACAAGAAATCTACTTACTTACTCATTCAGTAATGCAACAGAGGCTTGAGGCATTTTCTGTTTATGTAAATTATTTAGATATACTGTAAACCGATTCGACACTAGGATCTTTGACATTTTCTTCTACACATTTTTAGAAGTTACTCTTACAGAAGTTAGTAAACACCCCTCTGATAAGTAGAATCACAGAGGTTCTTTATATAAGGGTTGGGCTTCCATGCATGTATCATGCTGCCTCACATTCACAGCTCTGTTTTGACGCATCTTCTAAGCATGTCATTAGAAATTAACATGACGTGTGCACAAGTTGCAGTATCAGCAAAAATTTGGGTGGCACAGTGTGTTCAACGTTTTGGTATATGACGTCAGCATCATCGTTTAACAACATCATGTCTGAACGCTTCAAGGAAGAGCTGATATAGCAGGTTAGAAATTATCATCATCTTTACAATGTGATGACCCCTCTCCATAGTGACAAACATGCCTTTCCAGAACAACTGGCATCAGATCACAAGGGGCCTCATGTATAAATGTTGCATACCGCATTTTCCTTGCTCACATCTGATGTAAAAAAACTAAACTTGAGGTAACGCACATTTTTATGGCAACCTGAGGCCACACATACACATGTTTCTACCCAGTTTTGTAAATGGGCAGTGCCAAGCATAAAAGCAATGCTACTGCTTCTGTGTGGTTTCCCTTTCTTTTTTAGATTTACATCCATGATGCAGGCTTTATCAAATTAATTGCATATCGTTTACAAATTTAAGGTGCTTGATTGTAACAATACAATGGTGCACAGAATGGCAAAGCTATTCTTACTACTATGGCTGCTTTAGCGTTGTTAGAAGACATTGCAAATGGAAGAATTAAAAGAGTATGTATTTAGAGATCAAACTGATTATTTGTTCCATGATGATGACTGGCTTCTAAGTCTATTTAGATTTCCAAGCTTGGAACTATCTGCTGAAATTCGTCCAGCTTTACAAAGGCAGGCTTTAAGGATTTTTAGTCTACCTGTTCCTTTGCAAGTCCTGTCCACCCTCGAATTTTTAACCACAGGAGCTTTTTAACGTGAACTGGCTGACCTATCGAGTATTTCTCATCACTGAGTCATGCCATGCCACCTGTATATGAGATATATGAGATTTACATACATTGTGGTTGAACAGGTAAACATCAAAGCACCATTCGCAGCAAAGTTCAGTTTTCCAAATGTAATTGGAGAGGTCGGCTACACAAACATTGCTATAAATGCGCCTTTAGAGAATTAATTTGCTTATGTAAATAGAAAGCATTTCCACTTTATCAATGTGCAAATTGTCTGTGATGCAAAAATGCATCACTAATGTTGTGGCGAGATGGCCTGGCTCAACTCATGGTTCATTTCTTCTGAGAAATAATAGTGCTGGGAGCAAAGTTGAAAATGATGTTGTGAGTGATGGCTGGCTTCTCAGTAAAATAAGACATTTAATATCACCCCTTTGGTCAAAATTGTAAGTTATCTGTATGATGTAACCATATAACATGATTATTTAGGTGACAGCGGGTATCCTGTGAAGACAATCCACTGACTGAACAAGAGCAATGTCATAATGATGATAGTAGTAGAACATACTACAGGGTAGCTTAAGGTCTGTTGGCGCAGCATGGATAAGACTGGTGGAGTGCTGCTCTATAGTCCACAGAAAGTGTTTGCAAGCATGTAGTGTGCTGCATAATGTGGCACACAATCGTGGCTTGCCTATACATGAAGAGATGTGTTATGACGAACCTGACCCTGACCCACCAACTGATCGGCCCAATTGGACAGCGTTACAACTTTATTTAAATGTAATTAGCAGAATGTAAAATGCTGGTTATGTCTCTCCAATAATTGCAGTACCTCTCTGTTCAAACAGTGTGAGCCCCAGAATTCTGACACCTCCTCCAGTGGTGTTCACTCTCAGACGGTGGGATGCAAGTTGATTTCGGGCACTGTGCGACTTGCTGAACTTGAACTTTTGAATTGCTCCACCATGCTGTCCCACTCCATCAATTTCCTTTTTGCTGGGGCATCCCTCTCCCTTTATATTGAGGTGAGATAAGGTAACACCACAGCTTTATTGATATTGTTCATAAAGTGAACTGTCTTGCTTCTGGTCTTGGTTTTGATTGTTGGATTATATATTGGAACATGTTTGTTCTGGATTGCCTTTTTTAGGCAAATCCTTTTTGCATTATTTTTTCACATTTTTGTTTTTTTGTAAATAAATAAATAATTTATAAATATAATCATATGCCTTGTCATTAAGTGAATGAAGGACATTTTTGATATTTTGGGACATTAAACTATAGTTTGAAACTTTTAAGTCAAGGATCCATTTAGGCTCATGATAGGCAAAGCCTGACAGTGGAGTTTGAAGTCAGACTGCCTAGGATGAGACCTGGTGGGATGGGTCTTTTATTGCCTCACAACCTTAAGTTATCGGGAATACTCTTGAATCATAATTCTCACCCACAGAATTTTGAAAAGTTGTCAAGTTTTTCGCTTAACATAATTCTTTATGGCAAAACTTAGTGAAGTTGGAAGGAAAGTTAGAGGCAAGCACTTGCCTGGCGAGAGGAAGAGAGGCCAGGGAAAGTGGAAGGTGAGAACAGGAGACCCTAACTTATTTACTTTTTGCAGGTATATGTACATACAACAACAACTAGTAGATTGTGTTATGAAAGAAATTTCCTCCAAAGCAAAAATAAAGTGAGGTCTCCAAAATGAGCTACGGAGCAGGCCAGAATCTTACGTGATCTGTCCAGCAGAGGCTCACCAGACTTCAGCCAAGCTTCCAAGGCACCTGCTAGCCTCAGTTGGAGCATCCCCAAATATGGGAAGCTGGCAAAAAAAACTAATAATGTCAAAAATATAACAAAAGTCTCATGAGGGAAAGGAGGACTGTAAGTCTTCAGCTTGCACAGGCCAACGATGAATCTTTAAAGAAGTGTATGACACAATAATAAAAAACTATAAGGCAACAGCTCCACAGAGTAAAGAGATGCAAAAAAGGAATTGACTAAAAGGCATTCCACACCAAGCAATTCCCAATATACAGTCCAGAGGCAGAATCTGAGAAATCATGGGAAGAAAATATTTAAAAACTAGTAAATCCAAACAGTAAAAGCAATACTTACAAAACTCCTATAAACAACACATTATCCCTACTCTTCAGCTGCCTCCCTCAGTATAAATAGCCTGAAGGACAGCTAAGGAGTGGTGACATCAGAGTGACCCCACCTCCTGGGGCTACACTTACAAAGAACAAAAAACATAGCTACATTTAAAGAGGCAGTACACTATTTATTACACACTATTATCACGTACGAAATAAACAGAAATAACAAAAAGACATGGGAAATAATCACTCAAAATAAAAAAAAAACCAACAATATAGCATAGAATACATAAGACTTCAGTCAAAAACATAACAGATGGTAAATAAACCTATATTATATGGTGGCCTAGTTTGAGTATATGATTTTGTTTGGTTATTTATGTTGCATTTTTTACATCCTATATCCTTTTCTCTAATTGTTCCTTTCATTTAGCTTTTCTTAGTGGTGGTTGAAACAGCAAATTGATAGCATGGGTTGACTGGGCGTCCCTGTTTCTATCAGCTTCCACCAGCCCTTCCCAAACATTGTGTGCTGACTTATTATTATATGTCACATAAGTCTGAAGAATAATTGCTTTGATTTTGCATTAATCATACAATCAATCAATCAAATATCAAGACTGTTTGTGGTATTAATATTAAATACTGACATCAGAGGAAGCAAAATGAATTCAATTAATAATTTGGTATAAAAGTTTGAAGAGATTGCTTAACTTACTTTACTGTCCATTTTAATGAATGTTGAAGTAATTCTAGATCTAAATCTTTGAAGTGTGCTTTATGTATTTCTTGGCAAATGCAAAATTCCAATAAATCAAGGAGTAGGATGCATGGTTCACTGAAGACAGTAGTTTTCTCTGTCTTTCATCACATCTTACTGTAGCTTGAACTAAAAACAGCAATCTTAATTCAAGTTATAAACAGCATAAATGTATTGCTGCCAGCTTTAACTTAGCAATGACATGACTATTTGGACAGCTCAGTACTGCATACTGGCACAGGAAATAATACTAAGACTAACTTTTCTGTTTTTATAGAAGAAACTTTATTTCATATTTAAACAAACTTGTTTGAAGATTCTTTTTAAATATATAAAGAGATAACTAAAAAATTAGCCCTTCCTTTTTATTAAATATATTTTAAGGAAAGCTATGTGTGCTAATATATGGGGCAGCTGGCATTGCTTCAGAACTCAATTAAAAAAAAAAACTGCTTTTCATTGCACTTTTCCAGTACAGTCTATGCCCTTAACACTAGAATCCCTGAAGCATACAAATAAACTCGTAATCCCGGCCCACCTCAAATCCCTTTGCAGCTTTCCATCAGCGTCTTTTGTTTTGTAAATGTGTCGATCACCACAAGCAGCAATCTGCCTGCTATCGCATCCCCCTACTTGATGGAGCTCAACTCAGGCAAAAAGTTCTCCCAGCTCAAGCCAAGGCTCCCTATCTGCATGTGTGGTCCCTGAAGTTGTATAGGGTAAATAGTACAGGTGGAAGTCCCATTTTACTTAATGGTGCCAAGCACAGTTGTGTTGCAGTGCAGCAAAAGCACTGTGAAGAAGCTGTCTGTTGTTACGATCCTGCCTTTGTCCAGTCTGATAGTGGTCATGGGACATCGTATCTTTGATTGCTGGTACAACAAATACTTCTGAGCAGGCATCAGCCATAGCACTGGTCTTGTGAAAAGAATGGAGATAAATGCCATCAACTCAGAGAGGAAGAGGAAAGTTTGTTGTACCACGTGAACGTCACTGAGTGAATAAAATTGAATAATAAAAAAAAAAAAACAAGCACTTTGACAGGTAGCCAAAATTTACTCCGGTTGTTACAGACAAATCAAATGTATGTTTTTATTATATCATAGTAATAATAATATTAATAATAGCAGCTCACTACTCAAAATGTGGAGCACCTGGTCTCGAACCCGGTACCCTTCAGTTGTGAAACAGCAGTTCTTACCTCTGCAACATTCAAGAATACACATCAATTTCCTGTCAATAGACATTTGAGCTTGGGTTTTTAAGCTGATAGAAGAAGAATATTCTTGAATAAAAGCGCACGTTTATTTGATATTTGGACTAAAGTCTTCACACATTATACACTTCACATCATTATTAGTATAACATGGAAAAAGTTTCTGCTTTAGGTATGTGTTCAACATTTCTCGCATTTCCTTTCATCCTACACTTACCCAGATCTTTGTAGACTCGGAACACACATGAAATGCATGTATTCCAAATAATGTTATACTATGTTATTTACCCTATACAACTCCAGGATCCTCACGCGCAGATAAGGAGCCTTGGCTTGAGCTGGGAGAAGTTTTTGCCCGAGCTGAGCTCCATCAAGGTGGAGGATGGGACAGAAGGCAGCTTGCTGCTTATGCTGATCGACACCTTTACAACACAAAAGACGCTAATGGAGAGCTGCAAAGGGATTTAAGGGGGGCCAGGATTATGAGTTTTTTTGTAGGCTTCAGGGATTCTAGTGTTAAAATATTATTACATGTCTTCTTGTTATGAACATTGAACCATTATTCCTGAAGACAGAATACCTGAAGTCAATATAATAATATTATTAATGATAATGAATTTGCTTATTGGCTGTTATTAAGTAACAATGTTGTTATTGAAAATCAGGAAAAATAAACATTGTACTCTGACCATAAATCAAACTCTCTTATTGCTCTTAAAACAATATATCTATGTGTTATTTTTAACTACGGCTACACAAATATTGGATGGTATAACAGTTAAAGATGTTCTCCCACCCACATATTCGTGGCCTAGATAACCAATCTTCTCCTGCTCAGGATTCCATCACTGGTTCATGGGCGCTGGATACCGGATTTAATTTCTCCATTTCAAGACGGCATCACTTTTCCTCGGCCTGCAATCAAGTAGTAAACACTGCTAATGTTCACACATTCACCCGTGCTCATCCTGCAACGAGCTCTTCTACCTCTATCAAGGCTTTTCTCTTGAACGTGAGATCAGTGTCTAATAAAACTTTTATTCTGCAAGACTTTATTACCTCAAATAATCTGGATTTCTTCTTCATCACTGAGACTTGGATTTTAAATGGTGACTCTTCTTGTTTTACTGACATAACTCCACCAGGTTATTCATTTTTAAACTCTCCTCGCCTGACTCGTTGTGGGGGGGGGGCATTGCCACTATTTTTAAAAGTATATTCTTGTGTCGGAGCCTTACAAGGGGTCCGTTTAGCAGCTTTCAACTTCAACTTTTCGAAGTGTGCAGCTCCCCTTCTCTGCTGATTGCCGTGGTTTATAGACCTCCTGTAATTAATGACACTTTCATCTCTGAATTATCTGATCTCTTGGCTGATATCACCCTCTCTCATGATGAAGTTTTTATTGTTGGTGATTTAAACATTCACATTTGTTGTCAATCGAAACCTTTGGTCAATGACTTTTTATCACTTTTGAACTCATTTGATTTTATACAGCATATTAATACGCCAACCCACTTTCTCGGTCACATCCTTGATCTTGTTCTTACTCGCGATATTTCAGTGAATAATATTGATTTATGTGATGTTTCTTTTACTGATCATTTTTCTATAAGGATAGATAGATAGATAGATAGATAGATAGATAGATAGATAGATAGATAGATAGATAGATAGATAGATAGATAGATAGATAGATAGATAGATAGATACTTTATTAATCCCAAGGGGATTTTCACATCATGATTCACATAATGATGGATCTGAATATTACTGTTGATGTCCCGACTAATAGCTGTCCCCCACGCTGCTTGCGCTTTTTAAATTCTTCTATTATATCTGATTTTAAAACCATTTTCTCTAGTCTTTATGTGCATGACCAAAATAATGGTATCGATGATTCTGTCGTAAAATTTAATTCTTCCTGTAAACCGATTTTAGACTCAATTGCTCCGCCCAAGATACACAGTAATAAGGGCAGACCTGCTCCCTGGCTAAATGAAAATACACGATCACTGCGCCACGCCTGTCGAACTGCTGAATGGCATTGGAAAAAAGATGGACTGATTGTCTCTAAACAGATTTTTGGGACTTCTTTTTTCAATTTCCAGGCCGAAGTTAAGATAACGAAACAAAACTTCTTTGCCGATTTAGTATCCCGTCACTCAAAGAATCCTAGGGTCTTATTTAATTCAATTAATGCGGCCATTCACCCCCCACTCTGCGATGGGATCAAATAGCATTGTTCATTCATGTGACCAGTTTCTATCATTCTTTGTCAGCAAAATCAATACTATCTGGTGTGGCATTGTACAAACGGGCTATGAACTTTCTACTGTTAATCATGACATTGCCTTAGAATCCTTTGATCTAGTTTCACTTTCACAGCTAAAAAGAACTATTGACACCCTTAAACCAGCCCCCAGCCCTCTGGATATTGTACCACCATGTCTCTTAGTGGAAGCCTTTGATGTGTTGGGCCCACCCTTATTAGCCATCATCAATGATTCTATTAGTTCGGGAGTTGTGCCCTTATTTTTTAAACATGCTGCAGTCCGTCCCCGTCTAAAAAAGGCAGAATTAGATCTTGGAGTTTTAGCCAATTTTTGTCCAAATTCCCAACTGCCATTTCTGGCTAAAAGTTTAGAAAGAATTATTTATAATCAATTGGTTGATCACCTTAACTCCAATAATTTATTTGAGATCTACCAATCTGGCTTTAGGCGTTATCATAGTGTTGAAACGGCACTCCTGAAAGTGTTCAATGACATCTCTCTTATTACTGACTCAGGTGATGCGGCAGTCCTTCTCCTCCTCGATCTGTCCGCTGCCTTTGACACTATTGACCATGAGATATTGCTGATGCGGCTTGAACATCTTGTTGGGCTTAAAGGGGCTGCTCTTAACTGGTTCAGGTCATATTTAACTGGTAGACACTTTTCAGTGACTTTTAATTCATCTTCTTCTTCTACTGCTCCTCTTAAAGATGGTGTTCCTCAGGGATCCATTTTGGGTCCTATTTTATTCTCCATATACCTTCACCCTATTGGAGCTATTTTTAGGAAATTTAACATTTCTTTTCACAGCTATGCTGATGATACTCAGGTTTATATTCCTGTCTGCAACTCTACAACAAATCAACTCCACAACTGTCTGTCTGAACTAAGATCCTGGATGGCTAATAATTTTCTTGATCTAAATCAAAATAAAACGGAGGTGCTTATAGTGGGTCCATCAGCTAAAGCCCAAATTGGTCTTGGACTTCTCGGCTCTTTCTCTGTCTTTTGCAAACCTCAAGTCCGCAATCTTGGTGTAATCTTTGACAGTAACCTCTCTTTTGAGAAACAAGTAAATTCTGTAATCAAGAGTTGCTTTTTCCAGCTTCGTCTATTAGGTAAGATCAAGCCTTTTTTATCTTCTGGAGGTCTTGAGAAAGCTACTCATGCTTTTATCTTTTCTCGCCTCGATTACTGCAACTCGCTGTATTCTGGGATTAATAAATCCCTGATACACAGGTTACAGTTGGTCCAAAATGCTGCCGCTCGCTTTCTGGTTGGGGCAAGAAAGTATTACTCTGTTTCTCCAATATTAGCTTCTTTACACTGGCTGCCTGTCAGTTTTCGAATTGATTTTAAAATCTTGCTGCTAGTTTTTAAATATTTACATGGACTTGCTCCTGCCTATTTATCTGAACTGTGTGTTTTACATCAGCCATCTAGAGTGCTTAGATCTTCTGGTCAGCTGCATCTGGTTGTCCCTCGTACCAAGTGTAAAACTAAGGGGGACAGGGCTTTTGCAGCTGCTGCGCCTTGCCTGTGGAATGCTTTACCTCATCACATAAAGGAGTCGTCTACAATTGAACTGTTCAAAACAAGACTAAAGACTCATTTCTATTCACTTGCATTCCATGACCTTCAGTAATACTGATGGTTTCCTCTTTGTGATTATATACTATTACTTCTATTATTTTATGTATATAACATTACTTCTATTTATTATGTATTTTATTTTGTGTTCATATATTTTATTTCTATTTATGTTTTATGTTAATTTGTTTTGTTTTTCTTTTATTCTATTATTGTAAAGCACTTTGGCCACAGCATTACTATATTGTTTTAAATGTGCTATATAAATAAATTGACATTTGACATGCCTGCTCTGAGTTTTCCTTATATTTTCTTATTGAATGACTCCCGCAACATGATCATAGTGTTGGTGTAACTCTTCCCGGTTATGGATGTCTTGTGTGGCATGAATTCCAGAAGCAAAAGTCCTTCAATATCCCAGAAGACAGTTGCCATGACTTTGCCTGCAGATTTTTCTGTTTTGAACATTTTTGGGGTTGGGGATGACTTGTGCTTCCACTGTATTGACTCCATTTTGGACTCAGGATCTCTGTGATAGACCCAAGTCTCATCTCTGGTCACCAAACGAGAAAAAAAATTCACTTGGTCTTCAAAGAGCATCTCAAAGTTCTTTTGATCTCACTGGAGCCTTGTGGGCCTTCTGACATGACATCAGCATTCTTGGGACCCATCTTGCACAACTTTTCATGAATTATTTTCCAAACTGTACCTGCCAAGATGCCAATTTCTTCAGCTATTCAGAAAAAGCTTAATTTGTCTGTCTGACAAAATTAAATCCTCGATTTTCTTGCACATTTCTATGGAAGTTTCTTCCACAGGCTGTCCTGTGTGACAGTCATCTTCAATAGACTTTACCAGTCCTTACTCCAAAGTTTTACTTTGTAAGATGACGGGGCGGACTCACTATAAATTGCAGTGATGTGTTCATAGATCTCCTTTGCCTTTTTCCCTTCTGAGAAATTTTATCACTGCACGTTGCTCCATAGCTAGCATTTTCTTACATGATTCATGCAAGAACTCTCATGACATCCTGTCTCCTGGAATGTTAGACTTGCACTGAGCCACAACTGTGCATGAGTAACCTTGAGACAACATGCACCGACTTGTTTCAACATTCTTGCTACTTTCTTTCATATTCAGGTAGATAAATTACTGATAACCCCTCATAGATAATAAATTGCCACTTTGTTTCAATGCATGTATAACAATTTTGCTACATCAGACAAAGACTTAAGCTTAAAATTTAGTGTTTAGTGTTTAATGTAAAAGAAAAGTTAAGCTGCAATTTTTTTGTAGTTTTTTTTTGTTCATCTCTTCATATTAATATACTGTATATACAGTAAATACAGTGGGTGTGTGTGTGTCACTTTGCCATGTAACACATCCAGGGATAGTTTCTGCCTTGTACATTCTGATCCTATGGTGCTAGGGTGGCCTTCATCTCCCTCATATCCTAAAAATAGATTCATTTAGATCTGTAATTGGACAGATGGTGTATGCTCAGACTCTTGGGATGTTAATACTCATTTTATTTTGTTCCTTGAAATGCAATATAAAAGAGATGTCTGTGGACTAAAGATTCAATTGTGTATATTTAAACATTAACTTTAAGCTCAAAATATATCTTGTGCACAAAGTTAACTAATTAGCAAGCAAAATGTGCAGAAAAAAATGAATGTGTTTATTTGCTTTGGTGTTTTAAATCTGTAATGATTGCAAATGTTGCTTTAATGGATATTGTCTGCCAACTATTTGAAACAAGGTCACTTTTCCAAAGGTAAAACATTTTTTAAAGCTTACAAATGCTGAATGCAAAATTAAGCATTTTAATATTTTTAGACAAGTAAAATAAAATTACAAATAGGGAAGAAAGAAGCACACATTAACAAAATTGTTACTGAGTGTACAGGTTTGTAATGCCTAACACCACTTGTAATTATATTTATATGTACTGTATATTATTAGCACTACTGCTTTCCAGAACCAGCATCTTGGGTTGCACATTCTTCCCTAGTTTTTGTGAGTTTCCTCCAGATACTCAGATTCCCTGCCACATACTCAAAGAGATGCAGTTAAGGACAAGTTGGGCATTACCTATTTGTTAGGCTTTTAATGGTGCACAAGGCTTATTAAGACAGCAGATTTAACAGGGATGCAGAAATCCAGCTGCATCCCAGCTTGTGTTTCGTAGTAAATACTAAAGTGAATGGATGAACCACAGCTCTACCAACACTTTGGGCAGTTCTGCGCTTTATCTGGTAACAAAGGTGTAAATCAAGAGTTGAACTACCTCTGCAGGGACTTCTTCAGAAAAACGTTACCCATATGGACATTTATTTTAGGCTTGTAACTAAAATGGACCTTGATCTAATCACTAGAGGTTACACATTCCTTCATACCTAGCTGCATTTCACCTCTTATGTCTTTTTGGAGGAGCTCAAAGTTGAAAGAGCATTTGCCTTTAGGGATCCGAAAACTGACAGAGAGAAACCACCCACTCTCCATGGAGCAAAAAGCTTACAAACTTTGTTTTGCCAGGAAGTTCCTCTCCATAGAGCTGTGGAGTTAGGAACCCTGAAGAAGCTCTAAGATCCACTTTTCCAAGCTCTGTGCCTGTGAGTGAGCCCTGTCAGAGAAGACTGAGAAACAGTGCTTACACTCTTGTGCCAGGAAGAGTAATGCTTGTCCCTATAAATTTTCAAAGGACAGAGCAAAGAATGTAACAGTTAGCTGAGGAAAGCAACAAAACAACACACCATCGAAAAATGACCATGTAGCAACCACCAAGAGTGCACTCCAAACCAAGAAGTGTCTTCTACTCGAACCCAGAGCAAAAACACTCAACTCCAGATAGCAGCAAACACTGCCCTTAAAAACTTAGTTTCATAAAACTGTTTATTTGTGCCAAGATAAATTAGGTCTCTAGATAGCCAGTAAACAGCCAGCCTCTTCTGTGTTATATGCTCGTCTGTTATACGTTCTGTCATCTATGTCATATATAAATACAGTATGCAGTTATCATATTTCAGGAATCCTTATGTTTATCAATACATTGTATAATAACGTTTCTTAAAACAAGCATGCTTCAATTATCTAGATATAAGTCTAACAGCTGAAACCCCTCCTACAGAGAATGATAAGGAGAATAAAGTGTCAGTATTTTGAAATGATTTAATTAATTAGTGGCATTGCAAAATGCAAAACTGATAATAGATTACCAGTAACTGATTGATTAACATCTTCTCACATCATATACATTTCCTACAGTAGGCTTTAGTAGGCACTGACTGCCTTCCTGTCCACACCTTGTGCCCTTTCATACTGATATGTCAGGGTACCAGACACCCTGGAATATTGAAGTGTATAAAGGGGGTTTAGAAATGTTATTATCACATGTATCTACCGTATATATATTTTTCAATTGTTACTGAAATTACTGGTTCACATTAATTCTGTTTACCTAAGTTGGTGCTTCTTTATGCACTCAGAGCCATGGCTAAAAGAAAACATACAAAAAGTACAAGTGAGTCACACTTGAAAATGCAAGGAAAAAAAATCTTTATATAAATCTTTATATAGTGGTAGAAATGTTTCTCTTCACTATCACTGTTATGATTGACGTCAATGAGGTCTGCTTGTTTTGCTTACAGAAATGTTTGATGTGATCTTTGGCCTCAGACAAGTGTACGCTCAATGTTACTGACAGACAGAGAAAACTTTAGAGACTTTTAGAGACCATAGTTATAACGGAGCTGGGGGGCATAAGCTATACAATTAAAATCAAATTTAAACCATGATAATGTCTGAGGCATTGCTGCTCCTTAAGATCTGAGTAGTGACAGTAACAAAATGATGCCACTGTAATTATTAAAAATTTGATCAGAACCATTGTCTTGTTAACATTTGAAGGCTCTACATCACAAAAGATGTTTGTGATCCATGCTACATTAAATTTCAAAAAGATACATGAACATGAATAGCATACTGAAATCAAAATATGGTAAAACAAATGTATTGTTTATACAGTATGCGTTTGCCTGCATGTTTGTGTATGTGAGAGATAGTAAAGATTGTATCATATCCACTAGCACTTGTCTAATATTCCCTTCAGGGTGATAGATGAACCAAACCTTAACTATCAGCTTTATTGTTTCAGCAAAGTCTCTGGAACAGTCAAACCGAGCGACAGCAGCTAAATCTCTTGACTTGTGCTTATCTCAGATCTAATTTTGCAAGACTAAACTGTGACTACATCTGTCATTTGCCTGACAACTGTATCCACTTATAATGTTGTTAATGATGCAGAAACTGGAAGATATCACCATATTAATTATTGTTGAATTCTCTCTTATGCATTTAGAGAAACTAAAGTTTTTATTTCAAATAACTTTATATAGTTCCACTGCTTTTTACACAAAGCAGCCATGCAATTCTTCTTTCGGGCTGCATATTAAAATATGACAATAATAACTGTTTACTATCGATGTCCAATAAAGCATGGACTGGTAAGTTTTCCTGTAAACATTTCCTTTGGGAAATATTTTTGATGATTAGAGGACCAGAATAACTAGGCTGGCAGAAAATTAGCCAGGACAAAGGGATATATCCTATTCTTTAAGAGGAATGCCCAGAGATCTATAATGACCACAGGGAGTCAGGACCGAAATTTTCCATGTCATACAAAGGATGGTGCCATTTTTACAGCACAGTGTCCCTGCCACTGCACTGGGGCACTGAGATCCACATTCAGACTGCTGAGTAAAGGCGACCTGCTGGCCTCACCAACACCTCTTCCAGCAGCAACCCAAGCTCTTCCTGTTTGGTCTGCCATCCAATTACTGGCTGGGCCCAAACATACTTGCAGTAGCTTTAGGTGGATGACATGTTCTTAAGTGCATTTGGTATGTTGTCGTTGTATAAAGTACAGTTGTATATAGTACAGTATACATTTCTTTGTTACATCCCTTGTTTTCTGTGGGCAGAACCCCAAGAGGTGAGTCCACCATGACATCACTGCTGAAGGACTGCTGTCAGCCTCTTTATTCTGGCTGAGGGCCTCCAACGTGCAGAGTCAGTAAGTCTTGTTGAGTAAGGACCATCATTGCATCTATTGTTTATATTTTTTTTGTGGATTTTTGAAGATTTTTGATTTCAGACTGGCTGTGTTTGTTTTTGGTTAACCTTTTAGGCAACCTCTTTTGTCTTTTTTGCTTTTGCTTCCCTGCTTTGCCATTTTGTGCTTCCTTTTTTAATTATTTAAGAGAATTCATTATATATATATATATATATATATATATATATAATATAGTGAGGGATGGCCGGCCATATATTCCGGCCAACACCTCCAAGCCGCCAGATGGAGCCCTCCCGGCAGCATGGAAGTTCCCCGAATTCCAGCAGGGCCTCATGGACCTTGTAGTTTTTACAACCAGCCCTGCTGGATACCATGGGGACCACCAGGAGACGCAGTAGGGAGGCTCAGGGAATACTACGTGCCCTATAACCCGGAAGTGCATCCTGGTCACATGGACAAAAGGAATGACGTACTTCCGGGATGAAGAAGAGGATTTTTATCTGACCCGGAAGTGATAGGAGATCACTTGGACTGAGGGATTGAACACACTTCCGGGTCAGGGACTATAAAAGACTGTGAGAAACCCCAGACGAGTGAGTTGAGCTGGGAGGAAGGGTGGCAACGCGTCTGGGAGTGGAGGATTGTGATTAAGAAGTATTGGATATTGTATGAGTAGTGTGGAGTGGAGGGTGCTTGGTGCACGTTATTATAATAAAAACAATAAGTCTTGGACTTTTACCTGGTGTTTGGTGTGGTACCTGAGGGTTCAAGGGAGCAATAGCACCCCCTACTGTTACAATATATATATATATACTGTATATATATTGTAAAAGAAAAGACAAACTCTCATAAAGGTTTGGGGTTTCCGGCCCCGTATACTGTAGAAATATAAATTTTTTGTACAACAGTTGAAACACAGGCATTCATAATACGGCCCGCCATCTTGGTGGATGGGGGAACATTTATCTGCGGGGACCGGAAATGGGTGAATGGACTGCTGGGAAGAAACCATGGTGGATGTTGGGATTGCTGACGTCATCGGGGTGAGACAGAGTGAAGGAGGAAGTGGCGTTTTGTTTTGGTGTGTTCAGTTGCTTTCATGGCGGTGGTGCATCTTTCTTTCTGTAGAAACAAAGAGAGAGAGGTTAGTACCCTGCCATTCCCGTCTGACATATGATTTCGCGTCACCTTTTGGGTCGTTCCGCGGCTCCCTAATCGCGCGTGCGTGACATGACCCCCCCCCCCTCAGCCCAGACCTACGAGAGGTCGTGAACCCGGGAGAGGCCATCCGTATTGGCTTAAAGGGGGCCTCGACGATAAATGACGGTGAACTTATACGACTGCAAGTCCAAGAACCACCTGGTGACTCGGGGGTTCGACTCCCTGTGTAGGGCCATCCACTGGAGAGCAGCATGGTCTGTCACCAGGGTGAACTCCCGACCCAGCAGGTAGTACCGCAGGTGAGTCACCGCCCACTTAATCGCCAAGGCCTCCCTCTCCACCGCCGCGTACCGGGTCTCTTGGTCCAGCAGTTTCCAGCTCAGATATATTACGGGGTGTTCGGCACCGTCGACGCTTTGGCTCAGCACGGCACCCAGACCTGTGTCCGAAGCGTCGGTCTGGAGAATAAAAGGTAAAGAGAAGTCAGGGGTGTGTAATATAGGTGCCGACGTCAGGGCCTTCTTTAGGCCACTGAATGCTTGTTCCGTTTTATTATTCCACACCACATGCACAGGAGCCCCGTTCTTTGTGAGATCAGTCAAGGGTGCTGCCCTTTCAGAGAAACGGGGAACAAACCGGCGGTAGTACCCCGCTAACCCCAAGAAGGCTTGCACCTGTTTCTTGATTATCGGACAGGGCCATTCAAGGATGTCTTTTATTTTTGAACATTGTGGCTTCACCTGTCCGCGCCCCACTAGGTAGCCTAAATATTTGGCCTCCCTCAAGCCAAAGAAACACTTGCGTGGGTTGATGCGGAGGCCGGCCTTCGCTAATGTGGCGAGAACGGCATATACCTGCAGTATATGTTCCTCCCAGGTGCCGGAATAAATGACCACGTCATCCAAGTAGGCGGCACAGTAGGACTAGTGGGGCCGGAGCACTCTGTCTACCAGACGTTGGAAGGTCGCGGGGGCCCCGTGCAATCCAAATGGGAGGACCTTATACTGCCAATGTCCACTAGGGGTACTAAAGGCTGTTTTCTGTTTGGCGGATGCCGTTAAGGGAATTTGCCAGTACCCTTTAGTCATGTCCAAGGTAGTCAAATATTGTGCCTTACCCAGACGCTCTAATAGATCATCCACCCTGGGCATGGGTTAGGCATCAAATTTGGAGACCTGATTCAGACGTCTAAAGTCATTGCAGAATCTCCAGGAGCCATCGGACTTAGAAACGAGGACGATAGGACTGGACCAAAGACTATAACTCTCTTCAATAATGTCCAGGTCTAACATCTTCTGGATTTCAAGTTCGACTTCTGCGTGTTTTGCCTCCGGTAGACGGTAGGGTCTTTCCCGGACTACCACGCCCGGTTCGGTAATGATATCGTGCTCAATCAGCGAAGTACGGCCAGGTGACTCGCTAACCACTTCAGGGACGGCCCGGATCGCTTGTTCAAGCTCCTGCCGTTGAAATGGGGTTAGGTCCGGATCGAGGTTAAGGGTTGGTTTGGCTGCGAAAAGGGAGAGGGCTGTACCGGAGGAGGGAGCCTCGTCCCTATCTCTCCATGGCTTTAACAAGTTCACGTGGAACACCCTATCGCTCGGTCGACGATTCGGTTGTTTTACCAAATAATCTACCAGCCCCTTTCGCTCCTTTACCTCATAAGGGCCCTGCCAATGTGCCAGTAGTTTTGAGTGGGACGTGGGCACGAGTACCATCACGCGATCTCCGGGTTGGAACTCCCAGAGGACAGCATTCCTATTGTAACACCGGGCTTGCGCTGCTTGAGCACGTGTCATATGGTCTTTTAGAATGGGCCTAATCTTGTTCATTCTATCACACATTTGCGCGATATATTCCAAAATATTATTGCTGGGTCGAGCCTCCTCCTCCCAGCCTTCCTTTAGAACATCCAAAAGTCCCCGGGGTTGGCGTCCATATAGGAGCTCAAAAGGGGAAAAACCCGTGGAGGCTTGGGGCACCTCCCTGTAAACAAAAAGCACGAAAGGTAAAAGCTCGTCCCAGTTTCTACCTTCCGCGCTGACTACCTTGCGTAACATCTGCTTAAGCGTCTGATTAAAACGCTCTACCAATCCATCGGTTTGCGGGTGGTAGACAGACGTTTTCAGATGTTTAATACGGAGTAACTTAGCCACCTCCTTGAACGTATCCGAAGTAAAGGGAGTACCTTGGTCCATGAGGACTTCTTTAGGTATTCCCACTCTAGCAAAGAGTTTGACTAATTCCCGTGCGATATTTTTTGAATTAGCGGAGTGCAAGGGCACCGCCTCTGGATACCGGGTTGCGTAATCGACCATGACCAATATATACTTCTGGCCACGGTTCGAAGGTTCAAGGGGACCAACCAGATCAACACCGATCCACTCAATGGGAATGTCAATGAGGGGACTAGGAACTAGAGGAGCGCGGTCCTTCCTAGGTATCTGACGGGTCTGACACTCCGGGCAGGACTGACAGAAGCGTCGGACCTCCTTGTTTATTCCTGGCCAATAAAACCGCAATTTGATTCTCTCGAGCGTTTTTTCGGTTCCCAGATGGGCAACGAGGAGGTGGGAGTGTGCTAGTTCGCAGACCTCCCGCAGGAAAGTTCGCGGCACTAGCAACAACTTCCGTACTCCACCTTCGTGATTCGCGACCCGATATAACAGATCATTGTCTAACACCGAAACAATTGCATTCCGGGCAAACTTCAGGGAATCATCGTTCCACTGTTCTCTTTTGAATGACACGGGGGTAGACCGGAACTAATTAGCCATTGAGTCTAGAACGTCCGCATGTGTAGGAATGATACAGATTCCCTGGCTCGTGCCCTTGCCCGGATCTTTTTCCGGGCCAGGGTCCGACGCCAGAGAATCTTCCCCCCGGTCACTGTCATCACCTTTTGGGTCGTTCCGCGGCTCCCTAATCACGCGTGCGTGACAATATATTCAAATTAAAAGTACCCTATTTCATTATCCACTGAGATAATTTAGAGCACCATATCATCAGCATAATATAATACTTCTATTTCAAGCTCCATCATATGAATCCTGTTAAATTTTAGAAGATGAACAGCTAATGGTTTAATACCAGACACAAATAAAATAAAATAATATATTCAATGCACATTCATGTCATTGGACATGAAGACTCAGATAATTTAAGGGGATATACTGCATTATTTGATGTTAGATTTCTGCTCTTGATACATCTGGTTTAATCCTGTGATAGTATTGAAATAATCACTTTATTTATTCTTTTAGATATCACCTTCAGCAAGATCTTAACATACTTATTTAGAAGACAGATTGGTCACTAGGATGTACACTCAAGGAGGTCTTAATTTTGCTTTGAGAAAATGATAGTTGATTCCTAATATAATATTTTTGGTAAAATACTATATGAGCTAGCTTCCACAAACATGCCACTTTTCCAGTATGCAGTGAGTTTTTAGCTTTTTTCATTACAGACAGCTTCAGCAATTTGTCCTTGTCTGCAAAGAGTGAGTTAAGATGTGGTATTTGTATATTATCAAGGAAAATGATCATTTGAGCCTCACCTTTACACTTTGTTTACTGACATCCTTTTTTAAGAATCACATTATTTGGCAATCTTGCTGTGTGGAAATGTCAGGGATTCAGTGAGATACTTTCCTAATCTGTGTTATGCAAATATCAGGGTCTTCTCCCTGGCTTAAGTGCATTTTATTTTTATTTTATCTTGGGCTACCGCAGGCCAGAAATCATGCATCTTGGTTTTGGGGTAAAGCTCACTGGTAGGTCTTAGCAGGAGTCTTGAGATCTAGTTATGAGATAAGCCTAGCCATTGAATTCACGGAGCTCACCAGATCACAACTCTCTGCAAAGACCTTTCTACTACGAAAAGCACTAAGTGTTTACCAGGTTTTATATCTCTGGACACTAACTGTATTTGTTTCTCTGAAAATATCAGTTTGCATCAAAATTAATTTTATAAATTCCTCTTCCATCAGCATTAATGGATTGAATTGCTAAACGTATTGTTGGGGAATAATGAATTAATCCAGAATAGGAGGAGTGTGGTCAGAGATAACAACTGTGCCATATTTGCAAGATTCAAGATAGGGTAGATTGAGCTGTAAGTATACAGTATATGTTAATTATTATAGCCGGAAAAATAGTTGTTGCACACCTAGGATTTGTGAATATTTTACATGGACCAATTTTTGTGTGCACTGGTAGCACATTGGAATATCTGTTCTCACCTACAACTGACATAAGCCTGAAATTAACCCTGTCATGTCTCCAGCTCCACCCCTTCCTCTTAACTGGAATAAAGCATCATGTGACCACCAGGTGTTTGTCATTTGACTGAAAGAAAGAGAGAGACAAGGATATTCTGTTTTCCTTCAGTTCCATGCAGAACTCACTGGAGAGTGCCAAATCAAGACTTTTTTATTTTATTTATTTTAGCGTAATACATGCACTAAATGGAAATCTCCCATCTTGAGCCCCAACTTATCTTCTGTTCTTTTGTCTTCTTATTGAGATAGTACTGTTTGGATATTTGAAATGTAATAGAACTCAGTTAAGTGACAGTAAAGTTATAGTATTGGTGACTTAGCTATAGTTACTCTGACTAAGAAAGGGCTTTATTTTGGAGTTTCTCAGTTGAATAACCGATTCGGTACTATAATATACTAATTTAGAGGAAATATTTCTTGTACCTCTTGCTTTACCTGTAATGTTAAATTGAGTCTGTTATAATAGAACTAGCTGTGTAAGCTGTAAAAAGCCCGGCTCCTAGAAACTGTTGATTTTGTCAAAAAAAAAAATTGAAATGTAGAGTTGGCGGTTTAGTTTTGCTGACATACTCGCTTTCCTTGTCTATCAGCAGCTAAGTGAGTTTATCTCTCGCTTATCTTTCCTTGGCAGTTTCACTTCGGCAACATAGTCACTTTCTTTTAGCTTCATGCTCTAGCCTCACACTTCCAGGCCAGTTAGACAGACAGACAGACAAACATGCACGTGTAGATGTTTATATATAAGATAGCTTTATGATTTACAGTTTTCATTCCTTTGGTCTTCTTGCCATAGTCGGAGTAAAGAGTCTGACCAATCCAGATTCTTTTCAGCTGAGACTAATCCTTACTTTTTAAAGGGGTCTCCTCCAGAAATATTTTTTCTGTCTTCAAGGAGAGAACCTTTTCTTCTTAATATGAAACTTTAAATGATAAGACTACAAAATAAATCACTGATGTTTGGCTCAGAGTACTCTAATAACAATTACATTTTTGAGCAAGTTTGTGTTCAAGTTTGTTTTCTTAGGGACAATCTGTGACTTAGAAATCCAGTATTGATTCATCACCTGGATTCACAACAGGCAAGTTATTTTTTCTGAATCATACTTCCCCAGGTATTAATGTAATTTGCCGAATATAAATTAAAATCTTCCAGTAGAATTACAGAGCACCAAATTCGCTATCTCTGAAAAAGCAAAAGTTTCACTGAATGCAACATCTCTTACATTGGTAGAAACTCACACTCTACAGATCTTCATTGTGGGCTTGTGAGACTAAATGCATTTAAGGCTATTCCAATGTGGTAACTCCAGACTAGGAGAGACACGGACCTTCAAGTGAGAAATCTGGTTCATCATAATCATAAATGTCATCAAATGGGAAAGCCAGATGTGGATCTCCAATGACTGCTGTACTCTATATGCACAGATGAAAAACAGATGAAAAATCCTGGGCTGAACTATATCTGTGTCACCTTTATTCATTTCTTTAATTAAAGGGTTAACATAAATAAGATTTCTTTTAAACTTATACAATAAATAGAAATTCCAAACTTTTATTTTTAGACAGATGAGGATTGATTGACTTGACACAATATATACCTATACCATATATGACTTAGATTGCATTTTTATATGAATCGTCATATTAATGTATGATGGTATTATAGGAGCCATAAAAACAATATCGTATCCATCCATCCATCCATTGTCCAACCCGCTGAATCCAAACACAGGGTCACGGGGGTCTGCTGGAGCCAATCCCAGCCAACACAGGGCACAAGGCAGGAACCAATCCTGGGCAGGGTGCCAACCCACCACAGTAATATCATATCAATGTCTCTTTATTTTTTGCCAACTTTTACAGGAGTCATTTTACCTTGTGATATTATGCAGACAATTGGGTGGTGTCTGCTTTATTAGCATTTTCACCGCACTGAATTATGATACTCGTGTGCCTCTTCATATGAATTTATTTTTATATGGATTATTTCATCCTCTCTTTTGTATTGATATATACTGTTGAATTGTTTCATGCTTTAACCACCTTGGATTAAAATGCTGTATTGGTAATCTTGCAGATCTTAAAGTAAACTGTACCAATAAAATCCAATTCCATTTATCAGGCAGCAATATGATGTTTTTAGTTAAAACTTATTTTAAATCAAAAATTTTCTTCAACAAAAAATAAAATAATTGCCTTGAAATGTTATTCTCAAAAACATATAAGCATTTACTGTACTAAGGAAAGGGTGGCACGGTGGTGCAGTGGGTAGCACTGCTGCCTCGCAGTTAGGAGACCCGGGTTCGCTTCCCGGGTCCTCCCTGCATGGAGTTTGCATGTTCTCCCTGTGTCTGCGTGGGTTTCCTCCAGGTACTCCGGTTTCCTCCCACAGTCCAAAGACATGCAGGTTAGGTGCATTGGCGATTCTAAATTGTCCCTAGTGTGTGCTTGGTGTGTGTGTGTGTGTGCCCTGCGGTGGGCTGGCACCCTGCCCAGGATTTATTTCCTGCCTTGTGCCGTGTGTTGGCAGGGTTTGGCTCCAGCAGACCCCCATGACCCTGTTAGGATATAGCGGGTTGGATGATGGATGGATGTACTAAGGAATAAGTGTTTGCAGTGTTTAAACTGCCTGTCTTAAAAAAAATTTACAGTAATGTTGTTTCATGGAGGCATGGAGGAATCTGACTTTATATGGTATGGCTGAGGTGTAGTAAGATGTGTACTTGTTCTCAGTACAGCTACAAAATTTTTTCTTTGGGGCTCTACTTTTCTCCCTTAGCACATGCTATAAGGTTTATTTCCAGCTATAAATGAGATTGAGTGAGAGAGAGAGAGAGCATAAGTGTGCCCAGGAACAAAGTGGCATCCTGTGTTGAAAATATAAAAATGTATAGCTTGATGGATGAATAGATACTTTACCTGATAACTGTGCTCTGAAATACTCTACATCAGTGAAAACTAAATAACTATGTTAATAATAAAGCTGGTGTATCATTTAAAAGAACATTTAATTTACCAGGAAAAAAATTTCATTACTTTAAACGTACACTGTTTTTCATATATTTTGGCCACAGCTGTGCTTTTATGTCTAAAACTGCCAATGAAATAGTACTTCACTTGCAATATATAATACTTACAGAATACTGTCTTATATAAATGTAAATTGAATGAGTCTCCATATTGCATTGTAAAGCACCAGACTGGAATTATTATTTACGTCATTCTGCACTGATGAATAACAAGGGACTGATGCAAAATTTATAGCAGAACTGGGACAGCTATTACAAATAAGTTATAGGCACAGTTACAGACAAACTACTGAGTGTATTAAAAAGTGCAGTGCATTTCAAACACTTTAGAACTGATATTAGTTTCTCTTTTGGTACTTGAGGATAGCTCAGCCAGAAGGCCATTCTGATACTATTCTTAAGAGTTGAATGGCTCGGTTTGCTTAAAGTTTTGGAATATTTTCCACTATATCACAAGAGAAAAAATGAACTGTCTCTGGCCACTATTTTAATTAAGATAATACAGGGTTGCAGAAAACCTTGGATACTAATACACCTCAAAAAGAAAACAGTGGTTTCTATAATTATTACCTTCACATACAGTACATACATTATTGTAAATGATTAACACTAAGCAAGCAATCTATTACATTCAAGTAGTTAAAACAAATATAACCAAAAATATGTGTTTAGTAATATAAAAATGTGCTTTCAAGAGTGCAAACAAGCTGTTTTAGTTGAAATATGAATGTTTAATAATCCATAGGTCAGGTCAGGTTGGGAACCACGACAAAACAGCTCAGGATCCTGGTTGGCAACCCCTCAGTCAGACACGCGGTCCAGTCACACCTTCCAGAAATGACCCTGTATCTGCTGCAGCCAGGTGTTACATGGGTGTCCCCTTGGCCTGCTCCAGTCACTCGGGTCCTCAAAAATGAGGATCCTATGAGCTGGATCACCCTCTGGGAATCGCGCCGCATCACCACAATGGCGTAACTGACTCTCCCTCACAATGCAGGTAATGTGCCTCATTCGGGACTCCATAAGCAACCGCTCAATCGACGCAAAGTCAAACCAGCAATACTCAAGGATTGTCCGAAGAAACACAGTACCAAAGGTGTCCAGTCTTCGTCTCAGGTCATTGGATAGCATCCATGTCTCGCAACCATATTGCAAGACAGAATTGGACCTTCGTCCTTTTGCATAGATATCGGGAGTGCCACACACCCCTTTCCATTGACCTCATGACCCCCCCCATACTCTCCCAGTCCGTCTACTGACTTCATAGGAAGAGTCACTAGAGATATGAATGTCACTGTCGAGGTAAGTAAACCTCTCGACAAGGTTGACACTCTCTCTGCAGACAGATACACTGCTGATGGCTATGCTCAAGAGGTCGTTAATAATTGACCTTAATAATCCATAGTAATACATTTTTAACCTTTACTCAATAGACCAAGTAGCAGCAGCAGCTTAAACACTGGGCCTGGCCACTTAGAGAAGATTAACTTTAATTGATTTATACATTTTCAAAACACTTTGATTCTGTGTTGGAGTCAAGGGAACCGCACTGAGCTGAGCCCAAGCACTAGATGAAACACCAGTCTATCACACTCCCCACTCACAAACACTGACACTTGACAAAGCTTAGAAATGCTAGGCCATTTAAATGAATGACTTTATCAAACAGGAGAATGCCTGTCTTGAAGACTCACATTAATTTAACAATAACAGATTTACCATGTCCTGACACCATCAAGTGCAAGAATAGGTGTAGCCAGGTAATAGATTTTGAGTCTGAAACCATCCCTTCCTCACCCAACATATATTTCTGACAGAGAGGATAGCGGCTTATGTACTTTCTCACCTTACCTGAAATTGATTCCTGGCTAATCCCCTGAGTACAAAGCAGGAAGCATCCCTACACAAGGTACCATTCCATTCCAGGGTTCACTTACAACCACACTTACACTGTGTCAATTTACTGTAGAATCACTGATTAATCCAACACATACGTCATTGGACTATGGGAGGAAAACCTGAGTATTTGGGGGAAATCCTCATAGAGACATGTGGAAAACTTGCACACTCCATACTAAAAATAAGCAGATTCAAATCAAGGATGCTGCATCTATGAGGTAGTGGCACAAATTACTACATCACTGTACCACCTTATAGGCAAATGTGTCAATATTTGTCATTATTTTAAGGAAACAATTAGTAATTTTTCTTTTGTGAATGTAAGAAATTTACTAAAATTGCAAGATTTCCTTGGTTTAAATTTTAACAAGCATTTAAGAATGCAATCTAACTTTTACTATAGATTAAAAGTTAACCTTTATCACCAATTGCTGCTCAGTTTCTCTGAATTTAAAAGGGCTTATAAAAACATTTAACATATGACAAAGGATTATAGTAAATATCTATCTTTAGATAGACTCTACTTTACCTAAAGGTTGAGCATATTCCAGCAGTAGTGAGGTAAGGCAGGAACTAAACTTGGACTTGATACCAGTCCAATACAGGACACCTCATATTCGTACTTATGTGACAATAGGTCTTACAAATTTTGAATCCTATACCGCGGATGACTGTAATATGTTTACATGTACATGTTAATCTAGCTTTGGAAAGAGTTGGTCTTAAATATTCTTGTCTAGTTGATGAATTTCACTTTTTTACATAGGAAAATGTATTTTTATTTACAATGCAAAGGGACTCTGATGTGCCCTTACAATCAAATCTTTTTATTTTTCTTTTCTAAGTTGTACTGCATATTACAATGTTAGCTACAAAGAATACATACTGCATACTAGTGCTGGGAGGTATACCGGTTCATACTAAAAACCGTTTATTTTTGTTATGATACGGATCTTTCTTATACTGCAACACTGGTTTAAATAGCCTAAACAACGTTCGGAATGTGGCGCAGCGGGAAACTGTTTAAGGGGGGAACTTTTTCACTCCTGCACCGCTAAACACGCATGCAACGGAGTACATGCGTTAGTGGAGGTATTGAACGGTGAAAATGGACAGAGAACATTCTGAAACTGAAGCTGCAGCAGACGATAAAGTTGAACATGATGTCACAGAAGAACTTTTGCCGAAGAAAGGAGCCGTGTCTGTTGTCTGGAGATAATTTGGTTTTAAAAGGTCGGATGTGGACCACTATGTTCAAATGTGTGAATACTGTTTCTATACTACTGGATAATACTTCAAGCCAAGTTGTACTTGTTTTATTTTTTTTTAATACTGTGTAATGTACCTGGGTACTGTGTAATAGTGTGACAACATGTTGAATTTATTCTCGACATTTCCACTTTAATCTCGACGCTTATGACGAGAATAAAGTCAACATTAAAGTAGAACATCGTAAACTAAACTAAACTTAATATTTAAGTTACTAGATTTTCTCAAACCCGGTCATACGTTATGTAGCACATTAAATGCTTTGTGTTAAATGTTCCCTGAGCCATGTTAATCATTACATGCTTCTTAAACTGACTTCCTCTTGCACTAAGAGGAGGCGCGGGCAGTGATCACCACACAGAATACATTAATTTCATGATATTCCTGCTCCCTGAACATTTAGAATGCTAAGATAAATATTTGATATAATTTTCATGACGAAATGCATTAAAGCATGTATTAATCATGTGGGGGCACGGTGGCGTGAAGGGTGCACTGCTGCGTCGCAGCAAGGGGGTTCTGGGTGTTCCCTGCCTTGAATTTGCATGTTTTTCTGGTGGGTTTACTCGGCATGCTTCAGTTTTTTTCAAAGTTATGTAGGATGTAGGGTTTTGTTATGCTATATTGACCGTACTAGTGTATGTACAGTGATCCCTCGCTATATCGCGCTTCGCCTTTCGCGGCTTCACTCCATCGCGGATTTTATATGTAAGCATATTTAAATATATATCGCGGATTTTTTGCTGGTTCACGGATTTCTGCGGACAATGGGTCTTTTAATTTCTGGTACATGCTTCCTCAGTTGGTTTGCCCAGTTGATTTCATACAAGGGACGCTATTGGCAGATGGCTGAGAAGCTAGATTGCTTACTTTTCTCTCTCTCTTGCGCTGACTATCTGTGATCCTGACCTATGGGGATTGAGCAGGGGGGCTGTTCGCACACCTAGACGATACGGACGCTCGTCTAAAAATGCTGAAAGATTATCTTCATGTTGCTATCTTTTGTGCAGCTGCTTCCTGAAACGACATGCTGCACAGTGCTTCGCATACTTAAAAGCTCGAAGGGCACGTATTGATTTTTGACTGAAAAACAAACTCTGTCTCTCTCTCTCTCTCCCTGCTCCTGACGGAGGGGGTGTGAGCTGCCGCCTTCAACAGCTTTGTGCCGCGGTGCTTCGCATACTTAAAAGCCAAACAGCCCTATTGATTTGTTTGCTAGAGATTGTTTTCTCTATCTATGTGACATTCTGTGCTCCTGACACGCACTCCTTTGAAGAGGAAGATATGTTTGTATTCTTTTAATTGTGAGACAGAACTGTCATCTCTGTCTTGTCATGGAGCACAGTTTAAACTTTTGAAAAAGAGACAAATGTTTGTTTGCAGTGTTTGAATAACGTTCCTGTCTCTCTACAACCTCCTGTGTTTCTGCGCAAATCTGTGACCCAAGCATGACAATATAAAAATAGCCATATAAACATATGGTTTCTACTTCGCGGATTTTCTTATTTCGCGGGTGGCTCTGGAACGCAACCCCCGCGATGGAGGAGGGATTACTGTATTGCTCGTATTCACCCAGCGATGTGCTGGTGCCCTGTTCAGGATTTGCTCTGCCTCGCACACAATGCTTGCTGGGATGGATGCAACCCTGAATGGATGGCATAATTAAACATATGTAACAAAGATTTTTTTAAAGTTCTGAACACTCCGTGGTCTAAGTTTATAACTAGGTTTAATTTCACAAAGATGTTTATCGTGTGGTGAAAGAAAAAGGAAAGATAGGAACTGGGGGTTTGGTACGTCAGAGAGAGACAGCACGCATGCAATAAAGAAAGCCCGCTGAGAAGAACATCCATTTAATTCTGTGTTTGTGTCTCTGACTACCAGATCAGGAACCCAACAGTTACACAATATTTAAGTTAAACCTGTGCGATACGCATTCATACATCCAGTTTTCTGGAGCCTCATCACACCTGCCCTAAAGTTCTCTACACTGAATGTACACCTGGGGACCCCTTACTGCGAGGGAGCAGCACTACCATGCATGTTTAATACCTGCTTTAATGCATTTCATCATGAAAATTTATCTTAGCATTCTACATTTTCAGAGAGCAGGAATATCATGAAGTGAATGTATTCTGTGCGGCGATCGCTGCCTGCGCCTCCTCTTAGTGCAAGAGGAAGTCAGTTTAAGAAGCGCCTAGCGATTAACAACTGGGTCGGGGAACACTTAACCACATTAATACTACATTAATTTATGACGGGGTTTGAGAAAATCTGGTAAATTAAACATTGATTTTAGGATGAAGTTTAGTTTACGACATTGTACTTTAATGACAAAATAAACTATGAGAATAAAGTGGAAATGTCAACTTTAATCTCGACATAAACAGCGAGAATAAAGCAGAAATGTTGACTTTAATCTCAACGTAAGTGTCGAGATTAAAGTGAAAATGTCGAGAATAAAGTCAACATGTCGACTTTACTCTCAACATATAGTTTTTTTTTTTTTTTCACTGTGTCCATATTTTTTTTTTTTCACCATGGCCCTAATACGCTTCCGAAGGGCTAAACCACAAATAGCATTATAAATGCAAGTTGCAGTTTTATTATTTATGTATATAGCTTAGCTTGAAGCAAGGTCCATATTAATGCAGTTTGCCTTAATGATGGTTCAGTTGGTAAAGATGTCATCACCAAGTTGCACTTGTTTTATTTTATTTTATTTTAATTTGGTGAATACTGTGTAATGCACCTGGGCTTGAAGTCTTGGAAGTAATAGAATTATTACTGGAAGTTGCACTATTATTTATTTTATTGTTATTATTTATTAGTTTAAATATTATGCAGTTTAATGATGGTAAAGTTGTTTAAAAAGTCACTTTAATGTGTCAGTGAACAGAGATTGTTAACATTAATAAAGTGTAGTTGGTTTACAAAAAATATTTACTATTTATTCCTTTCCTAAGACATGTTCAGTGCAATACAACTTTTGACAAGCACCTCTGGATATTTTACTAAGTCTAAATGCCTCTTTCCCATGGTCCTTTTATAGTCCAACCCCCCAGTCCATGTGACATTCCATCACTTCTGGGTCAGATAAAAAGTTCTCTTCTTCTTCATCCCGGAAGCACGTCATTCCTCCTGTCGCTGTGAGTAAGACGTACTTCCGGGGCGTAGGGCACATAATAATCCTTGGGCCTCCCTGCAGCGTCCTCTAGCAGCCCCCATGGTATCCAGCAGGGCTGTGGATAAACACTCCATTGTCCAGGATTCCCTGCTGGCCTTCGAGGCACCTCCATGCTGCAGGGAGAGCTCCAACTGGCGGCTTGGGGGTATTGGCTGGGATGAACGGCCGGCCATATTCCACACCAGTAATTGCAGTGGAAAATGTGGTTAACATCCACTCATGCATTGGAAAAAAATACCGTTGAATACTGTGAAACCAGTATAATTTTGAAAAATACCGTGATATAAAATTTTGGTCATACCACCCAGCACTACTGCATACTGTATGAATCATATCTTACATGTAATAACGGATGCAATCCTATATTTATCTTACTTCAATGTGGAGAGACATCAAATAATGTTGAAACAATCAAAACCTACTTTCAAAACACTGTCAAGATAAAAACTGTGCATAAGTTTTTTTTGTCTCTCTATACTTCTAAAAACCTGAAAAGTGAGACATACAATATCTAGAGATGGATAGACCAGAGGGAGCAGTGTATAAATACAGGAGGAAAATACTTTAAAAGAGTCAAGTCTAACAAAATGGTAAACATATCAATCAATATGTGATGTAGGATCCTAGGAAACTCTATCAGCAGGCCTTTCACTGATTGAGGCTTTCTTTACTTTCACTCCTTTACTTCCACCCAGTTTTATCACCAATAGAGGGCTTCACAAGAGCATCCTCTAATGCACTTAAGGAACTGCATTTAGACAAGGAATGAAAAATCTAGCTTTTCGCTTGCTAGTAACAATCAGACAAAGATATTGATTTATGCCGTCACTTAGAAATGAAAAAAGAATATCAAACCTGGGTGGATTCATCCAGTATTCATTCAGTCCCTGATGACAAGCTGCAAATTATATATCCTTAACCTAAAAATGAAAAGAAAAATATTTCTTGCTGAAGACTGAGCTCTTTGGAAAGTTCCCAGCAACTAACCAGCTCTTCTCAAAGTGTCGATTTTTCACCAAATAGCAACTGATCTGAGCACTTAAAAAAAACCAAAAAGCACTACAGTAACTGAGAAAACCTCAATTTTTGCAATAAGCAGCAACTAGATTAGATTATTTATTTATAAAAGCACATGTAAAACAACAGAGGTGCTGTACAAAGAAGCATTATAACATCCACCACAATTCCATTATACTTGGTGAAAGGCAGAATAAAATAAGTATGTCTTAAGCCGACTTTTAAAAACCTCGATAGATGATGAAGACCTGATGTGAAAAGGCAAGTCATTCCAAAGCCTAGGAGCAATAACTGAGAGAAAAAAAAGTCTAAACTAAAGGTAGCCACTCTTTCCTCCTTACTCACAGGCATGTAACATCTGGCTTAGTTGTTTTCATCACTGTTAGCTGGGCGTTTACAATTTTCTCCTAACATACAGAAAATGTTGTTATGATAAAGTGAAGGTTATTTTCCCATAGAAATCAAATGCTGCACTTTCTAACTAAGCAAAATCTTATGAATTGTGCTTAGCCCTGTACCCTTTTCAGAATGCACTGCCCTCCTGTTCAGTTTGACAAAATGTTTATGCCTAAGGCCTATTACCTACATTCTGTCACCTGAAAAAGTAAAAGTATCTCCCATGCAACAAATGGAGGTTAGTTATTTATGGGGAATTAATATAAATGGAGGTCATTGGGGGATTATTTATGATGAAGTGAGAGGTCGCCATAGCTATTAAGTTATGGCAGCAGGTAGGAAACAGTTGTTTAAATTTGAGCATTGTTCCTAGTTTTAGTGAACAGATGACATGGGTTAGCCTGATCCTCTAAGAGAGACTGGAGTCTAGAGCTACAGTTGCCACCTGAGGCCACTAGGTGGACATTCCTGACTAGCTGAGACTTAAGGAACAAGTGTGGCTGTAGGTCTGCTGTTTTGTTCTGTTATTTTTTTACCCTTTTAATTTCTACAGCATCTACACTTCTGTTACTATCACTTTTGTTATGATACATCTCTTTTCTTGTATATAGTTTGGCCTCATAGCAGTATTTGTTTTGTAAAGTGCCTCTTTACAAAATCAATGCATTACATAACTAAAAGAAAAAACCTGTCACTTTTACTGATTAATCTGAGAAGAACTTCAACTACTTTGGAAATGTATGATGATCATGATTATTTAATAAGAGGAAGGTTTGTGTATTATTTATGTAATTTTAAACAAGTGTTACTTAAATGATGGTGCATTATATCTGAGATATATGCTAATCCCTTACATTTTTGAGCAAATCTGACTGGACATATTTATTATTCAAACACTACCTCATATTATACAATGTATATATGACAAAAACTATAATGTTTCTAAAGAATATTACTTTAACTAGAGTTAAAATTATAGGAAAAAATACAAACATTTGCATTTTCGACACGTCAGTATATTGTATTCCATATTAGATTCTGTATATGTTGGCAGTTAATCTTTGAATTAGCTAGCAATGCCAATGCATTTGAAATTCTAAAAGGTAAAAGAAAATTTTAAAAGTGCATTTGAATGTCTTCCTCTTGAAACTCTAACTGCGTATATTTGAATTTTTAATATATATACTGTATATTATATTTTTTTCATTCCTTAGCACAATGTAAATTGTCCATTAACCTATGTAACCCATTCCAGCACTTAAAAAATGCACTTCTAATTATTCTCACTACATGAAGGAATGGCTTCACCTGAAGAATCTAAGCTGTCTTTGTGCATGTAAATGGAGTTACAGGTCAAAAGCCCATAAAAAGTGGCAGATGATTCTAGCATTCAGCTAGAATTAAATCACTTGATGGCTGTCAAATACCACATTAGCTGTCACCTTTCAAAAGCTGCATGCTGAAAAAGTACTGTAGGTACTGTAAGGATTTCGATAAATGGTGTGCATTGTTTTTAAAAAATGTATTCCATTTGCAGTGCATGATGTGAAAACATAAATAAATGTTTTTCTTTTCCATATTAGGACATCATATAGAAGAAAAAAAGATAGTTAAGATATGAAAGAGATTCGACTAAGTTACATTTGCAATGTACAATTCTGTGCAGGTACTGTATACGTACTAGCTATACAAGTATAAATCTGCTCTATGAATCACCCAAAAGAAGCCCCAAGATGGAGCATAAATCTACCTGTTAGCTAGTTGCCTTTTGTGTTCAGAGTTAGGAGACGAGTTGTAGCAAGTCTACATGGAGATTAGAGAGGGCAAATGAGTTTTGCAAAGTAACCAAAATACCATTTGATGTTTGTGGCCCAATATTTTTTGATAGTGAGAATATGGAAGAGTCACACTACTGAATTGACTGAAAATCTGAAAATGTAGAATGAGACTCAGAAAATGTTAGTATTTCCTACTTTTATCCTTCCCTTGCCTTTATATTTTTATTTATATAATAAACTCTCGTTATGTGTAAAAATATTTTTTAGGCTTTGCTATTAGTTAAGCTGGCACTCAGTGGTGCCCCCATCACAATCTCTATAAAATGTATCAAGAGTTATGATAATAGTAGTTGCAAAATACATCAGAATTTCCAGTCAATTACAAAGCATAGGCTTTTGACCTGCTTACATTAGGTGGCCTAAAATTGATAACTTGCAAACTGCTTTGTTCAACAGGGATTTGTTTGAGGGACTGACTCTGGTCAAGTTGCAATTTTTAATTCACACTTCGGATAGCCAGTGATCAGATTTTGCAAAGTATCCAAACAGCTTCAAATGTCCACTTACTTTACCCAGATTACATCTCAGTGTGTGGTGTGACATCTAATCATCAGTATCCATAATACACATTTTCAAACTATTTCAAACATTGCAAATATTAACCACAATATCGGTACATCAACAAACTCATTTTCTCATTGTCACTGGAGTCTTTTTAAAGATGTTTTGTTTATATATTTATATTGTATGGCACTCTGTATTTTTCTCCCGGCTTTATTAAATAAATTCACACTTGTAAGCTTGCATACCGCAATCTCATATGCTGTTTCCATGCACCCATTCTGCAGCATAGAGACATGACACCTGGTGTATAAGGTTTAACCTGGATAAGAAGTGAAAGTAGCAGGAATCATGAATGATAACGAGAAAAACATTTGAGGTAGGCAAGTAGGGAGCCAAGTCAGATAGCAGACAAGAATCAACACTTACATAGGTAGACTCAGGGAGAGAGAGAGATCATGGTTTTGATTACTTTGGTTATTGTGGGCCTTGTGTTCTCCCTTTTTACATTCTCTTTCATTACAGTAGCAAGACACAGTCATGTATGCATGTATGTAAGTAAGTACAGCCCATGAAATGTTTTTCTTTTTTAAAATATATGGACTTTATCCTTCGTTTAAACAGTACCCTTAGATAGAGTTGATGTATTTGAAAAAACAGCAATGAAAATTGTTTTTGAATCAATTGATTCAATGAAAGATGAACTGATAATGCAATTTCCATTTATAGAAAAAATAAGTAAACCCTTGACTCTAATAGCAGGTATTGTCTCCTTTGGCAGAAACAACCTCAAATAGGCATTTCCTATACCTATCTAACAGTTTCTGACATCAACTGGGAAAAAGTTTTTCTATGCAAATTTCTTCCAGCTGTGTGATGTTTGAGGGGTGTCTTATATGCACAGTTCATTTCAAATCCTCCCACAGCAATGTGATTTAGATTTGGGCATTTTACTTGGGCATTCCAGAACCCTCTTTTTTTTTTCCTTTTATCCATTCCTTGATGGATTTACCAATATGTTTGGGGTCTTCATCAAGTTCCACATTCTGGTTGAGTTTTAAACTTCTCACAAATTGTCTCACATTATCTTCAAGCATTCTCTGGCATAATGAAAAATTCATAGTGGATTCTATTATGGTTAGCTGCTCAGAAGTAAACCATAACATTTCCACCACCAGTTGTTATCGGGTTCTTCTGGTCGAATGCTGTCTTTGGCCAGATAACTCATACTTTTTGTTCCAGAAGTCTGGTTTCTATCTAGGTATTTGTAGACAAACTTTAGTCTTGCCCTGATGTTCTTTCTTAATAGGAAATGTTTCCAGCACCACTTCTCCCATTAAAATCTGATTTGAGCAGCCTCTATGTAATGGTAGAATCTTGCATTTTGATATCAACAGTGACTAGAATTACCTGTAGTTTCATGATGAAAAATCTGGGGTTCTTAATGTTTTACTTCTTTATCTGCCATAGTTTAAATTCTCTAGCTTAATAATACAACAGACAGAACTCTACTTTATAACATTTCAAAATGGTTTACAAAAGTGAATATTCAATATATGTGTAAAATTTCAAAGCTAGTGTGCCATTGTTTGTGCTGTTTTGTAATTAATTGACTTTTTTTCTCATTTTGTACTGTTTGGCTGATAAAATTGAAATCTGTGTAAGACACAAGATGGCCACCATGTAATAATGCATAACAGGAAAAGGGTGATGTATTATGCTTTGCATATGATGCCAACTGGATATGGTATTGCAAGATCTACGTACTTAGGATGGATGTTTGGCTGCATATCATTTTTCGCAATAGGGCTTCTTGAGCCTTTTTAACAAAAATTTGTCATGACTCAGCAACATAATACTTTCTATTTGTATGTGCCAGCTGTTTGTAACAATAGGGTTTTTTGTACTGTAAAAAATATATTTACAAGTGTGGCCAATTTGGATTATTAACCCTCAAATTTAAAATAGTGGCTTCCAGATACCAATGCAATAGTAGTGTACTTCAATTATTACTGTAGAATTACCTGTTGAACTTTCTTAATGGTTAGAAATCCTGTATACATTATAGGGGTTTGTTTCTAGACAAAGTGAAATGGGTAAAGCTATTGTTTGCACACTATACTGTTTTATTACTTGGCTTAATATTAGGTTTCACAAACTTTGTCAATTCTTGATCTTAAAATTAGTTTTAGCAAGTCCTACAAGCCAGCTAAAAGCTGGTTTAGTAAAACCCTTAGCTTTTTATTCATAGCTTAATTTTTTCTTAAACAAGATATGTTTTGATAAAACAAATAACACAGCCATGTTAAATATGAAGTAGTGTATTCATTAATTTTTTTCTATTTTGATACAATTTGTTTGTATGTATTACATCCTCATTGACAAGCCTAAAGTTCTGTATGCATTTACAAACATAGAAACAAATAAAATAAAATAAAAATCGCAATGAAATACAATACAGCATCACCTTCCACTATTCATTCCATTTTCTGAACTTGCTTATTCTAAATGTATTCTTGTAGACGGTGTAAGAAACAAGACAGGAAGTCTTTTCAGAAGGGAGCCTAATCGGGACTGCCTAAGATGGAGGATCTTCCGGCTTTAAACATTTCAGGGAGGAAAAGGCGGGTCCAGAAATGATGCCAGTGGTGTTAAAGCTGTCAATCTTCCGGTGTGCAGAGGGAGGAAAAGAAAAGGAATTAGTACACTCCTATATTGTGTCTGTAAATTAATATGTATACACACATATAAATTGTATATAAAACTAGGGGGTTTGTACCCTGCTCGCTTCACTTGCCAACCCCCACAGCCTACGCTATGCTCCAGCCACTTTGCGTCTCTGCTGCTCGCGTTGTGAAGAGGGGGGCTGAACGCATCCCAAGGAGATGCAGTTGCTCCTCCGAAACACCCTCTTAAATGGTGATACAATGGGAAACAAAGTTTTTTTTTTTTTTTTTACCTCCTCTTTGCTCGATCAGCTGCTGGCTTGCTGCTGCCGCCGCCGCTGTTGCTGCTGCGCCGCATAATCTGCATCTCACACGGCACTTCGAACATTTAAAAGCCTGTACAGCAGTTGTCCTACTCTTGTCTTTTATTTCTGGCCCTGGGCATGGTTAAATCTCTTGGCACAAAGTCTCGTCTCGTGGGACATGAGTTCTTGATATTTTTTTAGTTTATAATTTAAAAACGGAATAAGAACCTGAAAATTTAACAACTTCACTCTAAGTTCGATAAATTCTGAAAGGAATGATACCAAACATATATATGTAGGTTTTAAAATAAGCCCGATTTAAAGCGTGACAAAAACGTGACATAAAATCGTTGTACAAAATCATTGCACTTTTAGGCTTAGGATTTTATATATGGAGAGTGGATATATATGATTTTTCTTTGTTAAAATGTGTGTCATTAATTTATCCATCCATCCATCCATTCTCTTCTGCTTATCCGAGGTCGGGTCGCGGGGGCAGCAGCTTGAGCAGAGATGCCTAGACTTCCCTCTCCCCGGCCACTTCTTCTAGCTCTTCCGGGGGAATCCAAAGGCGTTCCCAGGCCTTTCGAGAGACATAGTCCCTCCAGCGTGTCCTGGGTCTTCCCCTGGGCCTCCTCCCGGTTAGACGTGCCCGGAACACCTCACCAGGGAGGGGTCCAGGAGGAATCCTGATCAGATGCCTGAGCCATCTCATCTGACTCCTCTCGATGCGGAGGAGCAGCGGCTCTACTCTGAGGCCCTCCCAGATGACTGAGCTTCTCACCCTATCTTTAAGGGAAAGCCGAGACACCCTACGGAGGAAACTCATTTCACCAGCTTGTATTCGCAATCTCGTTCTTTCGGTCACTACCCATAGCTCATGACCATAGGTGAGGGTAGGAACATAGATCGATTGGTAAATTGAGAGCTTCGCCTTACGGCTCAGCTCCTTTTTCACCACGACAGATCGATGCAGAGCCCACATTACTGCGGATGCCGCACCGATCCGCCTGTCGATCTCACACTCCATTCTTCCCTCACTCGTGAACAATGTCCCGAGATACTTGAACACCTCCATTTGGGGCAGGATCTCGCTACCAATCCTGACAGGGCACTCCACCCTTTTCCAGCTGAGGACTATGGTCTCGGATTTGGAGGTGCTGATTCCCATCCCAGCCGCTTCACACTCAGCTGCGAACCAATCCAGAGAGAGCTGAAGATCACGGCCTGATGAAGCAAACAGGACAACATCATCTGCAAAAAGCAGTGACCCAATGCTGAGTCCACCAAACCGCCTAGAAATTCTGTCCATAAAAGTTATGAACAGAATTGGTGACAAAGGGCAGCCCTGGCGGAGTCCAGCTCTCACTGGAAACGGTTTTGACTTACTGCCGGCAATGCGGACCAAGCTCTGGCACCGATCGTACAGGGACCGAACAGCTCTTATCAGGGGGTCTGGTACCCCATACTCTCGGAGTACCCCCCACAGGATTCCCCGAGGGACATGGTCGAATGCCTTTTCCAAGTCCACAAAACACATGTAGACTGGTTGGGCGAACTCCCATGCACCCTCCAGGACTCTGCTAAGGGTGTAGAGCTGGTCCACTGTTCCGCAACCAGGACGAAAACCACACTGTTCCTCCTGAATCCGAGGCTCGACTATCCGACAGACCCTCCTCTCCAGAACCCCCGAATAGACTTTTCCAGGGAGGCTGAGGAGTGTGATCCCTCTGTAGTTGGAACACACCCTCCGGTCCCCTTTCTTAAAGAGGGGGACCACCACCCCAGTCTGCCAATCCAGAGGCACTGTCCCTGATGTCCATGCAATGTTGCAGAGATGTGTCAACCAAGACAGCCCTACAATATCCAGAGCCTTGAGGAACTCCGGGCATATCTCATCCATCCCTGGGGCCCTGCCACCAAGGAGTTTTTTGACCACCTCGGTGACCTCAGTCCCAGAGATGGGGGAGCCCACCTCCGAGTCCCCAGGCTCTGTTTCCTCATTGGAAGGCATGTTAGTGGGATTGAGGAGGTCTTCGAAGTACTCCCCCCACCGACCCACAACGTCCCGAGTCGAGGTCAGCAGTGCACCATCCCCACCATATACAGTGTTGACACTGCACTGCTTCCCCCTCCTGAGACGCCAGACGGTGGACCAAAATCTCCTTGAAGCCATCCGTAAGTCGTTCTCCATGGCTTCCCCAAACTCTTCCCACGCCCGAGTTTTTGCCTCAGCAACCACCAAAGCCGCATTCTGCTTGACCTGCCGGTACCTATCAGCTGCCTCTAGAGTCCCACAGGACAAAAAGGTCCTGTAGGACTCCTTCTTCAGCTTGACAGCATCCCTCACCGCCGGTGTCCACCAACGAGTTCGGGGATTGCCGCCACGACAGGCGCCGACCACCTTACGGCCACAGCTCCGGTCAGCTGCCTCAACAACAGAGGCACGGAACATGGCCCATTCGGACTCAATGTCCCCCACCTCCATCGGGATGTGGTCGAAGTTCTGCCGGAGGTGGGAGTTGAAGCTACTTCTGACAGGGGGCTCTGCCAGACGTTCCCAGCAGATCCTCACAACACGTTTGGGCCTACCAGGCCTGACCGGCATCCTCCCCCACCATCGAAGCCAACTCACCACCAGGTGGTGATCAGTTGACAGCTCCGCCCCTCTCTTCACCCGAGCGTCCAAGACATGACACAACCACAAAGTCAATCATCGAACTGAGGCCTAGGGTGTCCTGGTGCCAAGTGCACATATGAACACCCCTATGCTTGAACATGGTGTTCGTTATGGACAATCCGTGACGAGCACAGAAGTCCAATAACAAAACACCGTTCGGGATCAGATCGGGGGAGCCATTCCTCCCAATCATGCCCTTCCAGGTCTCACTGTCATTGCCCACGTGAGCATTGAAGTCTCCCAGCAGTACGAGGGAGTCCCCAGAAGGTATGCCCTCTAGCACCCCCTCCAGGGACTCCAAAAAGGGTGGGTACTCAGAAATGCTGTTCGGTTCATACGCACAAACAACAGTTAGGACCCGTCCCCCCACCCGAAGGCGGAGGGAGGCTACCCTCTTGTCCACCGGGGTAAACCCCAATGAACAGGCTCCAAGTCGGTGGGCAATAAGTATACCCACACCCACTCGCCGCATCTGACCGGGGGCAACTCCAGAGTGGTAGAGAGTCCAGCCCCTCTCAAGGAGATTGGTTCCAGAGTCCAAGCTCTGCGTCGAGGTGAGTCCGACTATATCTAGCTGGAACCTCTCGACCTCGCACACTAGCTCAGGCTCCTTCCCCTTCAGAGAGGTGACATTCCACGTCCCAAAAGCCAGCTTCTGCAGCTGAGGATCAGACCGTCAAGGTCCCTGCCTTCGGCCACTACCCAACTCACACTGCACCCGACCTCCTTGGCCCCTCCCATAGGTGGTGAGACCATGGGAAGGGGGACCAATGTTGCCTCTTCGGGCTGTGCCCGGCCGAGCCCCATGGGTGCAGGCCCGGCCACCAGGCGCTTGCCATCGAGCCCCACCTCCAGGCCTGGCTGCAGAGGGGGGCCCCGGTGACCCACGTCCGGGCAAGGGAAAACGCCGTCCAAAGTTTTCATTCATTATAGAAGGTTTGTTTAACCGCACTTTGTCTCATCCCTCACCTAGGACCAGTTTGCCTTGGGTGGCCCTACCAGGGGCATAAAGCCCCGGACAACAGAGCTCCTAGGATCATTGGGACACGCAAACCCCTCCACCACGATAAGGTGTCGGTTAAAGGGGGGGTGTCATTAGTTTAAATGAATTTAAATGCCAGGAACTGTTTATATGAGTAAGCTAGGAGTAAGCTAGACCTGATAAATGATGTGTATTGTATCATACATTTAACTGAAGAAGAGTTAATCAGAACAGATACTGTATGAGGGTTCCCCCTCAACACATTTTTTTTTAACTGGGACACCCTTCTTGAACACTAATATCCTATTTGATAAATTTAGAGCATTCATCTTTCACCACACTTGTTTTAATATTTTTTCTTCATCTGCTTTTGGTGCATTTTTATTGTCTTCAATGCTTTCTTCTTTTTTATTGCTTCATAGTCATGTGTTCAAGGTTTACTATTTCTGTCATATATATATATATATATAAGTGTATGTTACATAATGTATAATGTATATTGCCACATCATTTTGAAAATCCTTTTACTACCACTGTTTGATTTTTACCATTGAAGTCAACTTTTCTTTTTTCTCTGTCATTTCTTCTTTTTATAAGAAACGAACACAACTTTTAATCTACAACTTCTAGTCTCCCATAACTACCAATTTTACATGTACTTTTTGACTAAACACTCTTTTCCCTGGTAAACCCCACTGTTTAAATGTATTCATTGAAATTGCTTATTTCAACTTTCACCATTATTCTTAGCTTTGATTTTATTTTCACTTTCATCAGTCTATATCTTTGTCGTTATTAAGATTATACCTTTGCATTTTCATCTCGGACTCGCATTAGGTTCCTTTGGGAGCAGAATTGGCATTAAAGGCAAAAATTAGCAAGTTTTTAATTGCATGAAATTAAAAGCAGGATCCCTTTAAAAATTACTGGAATGGCCTCTGTTCTCTTATTCACATAAATTATATATATATATATATACATATATATGCTGTGTATATATAAATATACTGTATATATCTAAATAAATACGTTAGGGCAGCACTGTTTGCATGCAATAACTAAGGTGCCTTGAGTAAAGGCTTTGTGATCAAATCTGTGTTGTCCTAGCTATCTCACAAGATACTGTATCAATAAGTTTTTGGAAAACACAATACAGTGGAACCTCGGGTCACGAATGTCTCAGAACACGTACAAATCGGGTTATGACCAAAAAGTTTGCCAAAGTTTTGCATCTGTTCACGACCACACACTCCGGTGACGAACAAGCCAGTTTCCCTTCTGGTTCGTATGCGCCGATGATTTCCACACGTGTTCAGTCTCTCTCTGTACATTTTTCTCGGTCAGACGTGCGTGCATTCACTGTGAACTCCTTGTGCTCTATTTCGTGTGCTTTTGCATTAATTTTGCATTTAACCATTGCTTCTAAGCAAGTGAAGAGTGGTAGTGTTGGTGAGAAGAAAGGTTCGAAGAAAATTGAAATTGAATTAAAGAAAGAAGTTATTGAAAAGTATGAGCGTGGCGTTCGTGTTACTGATCATGCTGTCACACACGTGTGCATAGGAGGCAGCTGAAGGGCTTAGAGATGAACGGTAATACATCTGCCCGGGGGGGGTGGGGTGCACTAATGCTCTTTCTGAGTTCCCTGCAGGCCTTTCCCGTGAAATCCCACCAGGAGCCACCGCCTCGACTTGGGACACATCACTTCCGGTTCCAACCCCAAGGACAACATCACTTCCGGTCCCGGCCCCAAGGACGACATCACTTCCCCCAAACTTCCTATAAAGCCTCACACCTTTTCCCTGGAAGTCAGTTCTGTTTTGGACTCTGTCTTGTAAACTTGACTCAACAAAAGAATCATTTACTTTTGCAGCCAGGACACTGAATTATACGGGTGGCTGCCCCAAACCTTGCCATGTCTCTTGTCTCTTCTTCTCACAGTGCATATCGAGCACAAGAAGTCAAAATCTACGATTTTGACTATTCTAAAGCAGAAAGAGGCCATTAAAGCAGCTGATGTTGCAAAAGGAGTTACAGTGTTAACCAAGCAGAGACCTCAAGTGCTGGAAGAGGTGGAAAAACTGTTGCTAGTGTAGTTGAACGAGAAGCAACTTGCAGGGGACAACGTAAGCGAGGCGATGTTATGTGAGAAAGCCAGGAAGATTCATGGCGATTTGCTGCAAAACTATCCTTCTACGAGTGGCTAGTTCTTCCTCCTCACTTCCTTCATACCAGAACTCGACTCATGCAAGGTTAGTTTTCTTGGTTGTTTATGGTTAGTTTTTGTATAAATTAAGGATTTTTCAAATTTTCATTTTTTCCCTGTGCTTAAAATTCATTAAAAAAAGTGTTTACAGCAAGCGGTTCGTAAGGCTGTAGCGTGAACTTGCAATGTTAGTTTTCTCTGTTCAAGGTTTTCTCAGTGTTATTCAATGTTTTTACATTTAGTTTACTATTACACTATGCATTCTATGGTATAATTAACTATTTTTGTGCTTAAAAATCTTTAAAAAAAAATATACTTACATACAGTTCATATGGTCTGGAATGGATTAATTGTATTTACATACAATCAACCCTATGGGGGAAATTAGTTCGGGTCATGACCAAATCGGGTTGTGACCAGAGTTTTGGAACGAGTTACGGTCGTGATCCGAGGTTCCACTGTAATGAGAAAGCTATTTTGAGATATCTTGAAATGAATTTGAGATATCTTTAACTGAATTTTAGATCTCGAAATTACTGTAACAAGATTAAATAAATTCTAACATTTAAAAATAATATTTTAAAATTTATAATACCTTGAAATCAAATTGTACATATCTTGAAATACATTCAATGCAAATCAATGTAAAGATATCTCTATTGCATTTTAGAGTATCTTAATTTCATTTCAAGAAAAGAACAAAGATCATTGTGAGATTTTTCAAATGTATTTTCAGATATTAACTTCCTATGTATTTTGAATATCTGAACTGCCTTTTGAGACCTTTTACACAAACATCCTGATCAGGATATCTAAAGTGTATTTCAAGATATCATACATGAGAAGTTCTTTTAAAGACAAATACATCTTGGAATACATTGAAATATCTCAAAATACATGGTTCTTGAAATAAATTTGAGATGTCTTAAAATTCATTTTAAATATCTCAGTATGACCAGGATATCATCTAAGGTTGCTTGAAATGCATTTGAAATATGTGAAAAAGCAGCTGATATTTTGAAATTGATGCATTATTAGATACCTGTAATCAGTTTGAAGACATTTTAAAATATACTTCTTAAAATACATGTTGAGATATTTGTGACTGTCAATTTGGTTTGCTATACTCTGTGAGTATGTATGGGTATTTAAGTAAAAGCATTGTAAGCTTTACCTATTTAGAGTTAGCTTAAGCCTTGTGATGATGCTGGGAGAATTGACTGTGTCCCCCTGTAATACATTATTACAATAAGCCGATCTAGAAAATTAAAGAAAGTAGCCAATAATAATTTCAATGAATTACATAACTACAGGTGAATCTGGATAAAATGAATTAAGTATAATGTAAAAATACATAAGGCTGAACACATAGGAAGTACACATTTAAGATGTAATTAAACAAAGATTCGTCTTTAGTCTTGGTTCTGGTTACTCACCGCCCTAAGTTGAACTAAACAGGTGTTGGTCAGTGAAAGTTAGAAAGTATGGCTTGCCATTGTCTGAGGATTGTTTACATTTTAAAAGAATAAAACATCAAGTTAATGAATGTCATGCTATGTATAGAATACAAATAACAATGTCCAAATAGAAGAAGTTTAATTGTGGAAGTGTTTTGGGGTGACACTATCCTAAAACATTGATTCTTTTATTCTCACACCCGAAGATGTCACATATGTCCTCCACTCTAACTCTTGCTCTCTTATCCTTGTGCTCACATGACTTGGGGTTACAGTTTGACTTTACCCAGAGTTGACTGCTACTGTGCTTCACTTTCCTTTTGGGAAAACTTCTCCTCATGTTCTCTATACCTCCAGTAGCAAGATAGAACAAGAAGGCAAGCAGGGTGCAGGCTTAAGATATTTTATTTAGTCATTATAGATTTAATGTTCGTAAATGTTCCAAAAGCAGAAGCCAAAAGCAAACAGAAATGACAAATCACCATACAATGTGGATATTTAGCAGCTGTCATAGATATTGGGTGTGTTGACATTCAGGCTCATCGCTACAACTCAGGTGTCTCATGGCATGGACCTGCTGTGTTCTTTCTCCTTCAATTTCTTCATGCTTTTCTCTCTCCCATATTTCACCTTCAAGCTGTGGACGTTCAAAAGCTTATCATGGCCAAGGTGAACTCTCCTAGCCCCTTCTCTGTTGAAGGGTGTCACTTTTTACATAAGTGGAAAGACCAGAAAATGACCATTAAAACTTGATCTTTCTTAAAAAATAATTTTGCTTTGTATAAAGTTTTTATCTTTCTTCTTGCTTTGCAGCCAAAAATGTTGTTTTTGCTCATTTGACTTCATTGCTTTCTCTCTGCTGATATTTCCTCTTTCTGTGTTTTTAAACTAGCTGCTTTTACAGAGGGCAAGGTTTAAGTAAAACAAAATAAAAACAGTAAAAAGCTGCAATTCTTTGTTGCACTTAACAGCTGAAAATACTTTCAACAATTTAATAATCTTTAACAAATGGCTAAACATTTTAACAAGAAAGAAAAATAATTGAAACACATATTATTCTTAATTACTGCTAATACATTCCTTAACAGAAGGGTGCTGGAATAAATCCAGAAAGAAATAATATAAACTATGATAAAAAGTTGAAGGTGTGGAATGTATGTATGTATACTAAGTAAATGGAGATTTAAAGATGAGATCACATCACAGAGGTAGGCTAGAGCAGAATTCCAGGTTCAAATCCCAGTCTGTGGACTACTTCTATGAAGACGTGTTCTTCCCATATCTCTTTCTGGTTTTCTTATTTTATTGGGGACATTCAGGATGGAAACTCAACATTTTGCAAATATTAGCTTAAGTAGAAATGATTAATTGTTTTGTGTTGAATTGTGTGTTCCTGTTCTTATGGTGTTATTCACAGTCACAGCTAGTCATTAAAATATGTAAAAAACTTTTAGATGGACAACATCTTCAAACATTAATGTAAGTGCATACAACAATTCATACATTGAAATGTCATTTAAAGTGTTTTACAAAATAAATACTACAATACCATATATAGTTTATATTCTCATTCCCTTGCAGTTCAGCCAATGACTAACTGCATGGCACTACATGTGTATATATATATATATATATATATATATATATATATATATATATATATATATATATATATCCTCTTTAATAAAATCTCTGTGTGTGTCCGTATCTTCTGGTGAAGTGCGCATGCGCGGGGCAGTCTTTAATAAAGGACATTATTGCTGGGGAGAGTGCTGATTGGATACTCGTGGCCGCGCACATAAAATCCGTTGCTGGGGAGATGCCACACACACAATAATCAGCTGCACGCCAGCACAGGTTAAAATACTTGCTGGGGAACTGCACAGTACTTGGTGGAGAGACGCTACAGCCACGATTATCAGCTACACGCCACACATTACATCAGTTCCTGGGGAGATTCTGCTGATTGCCCACTGTTATGACAGAACATTAAACACATATTACGGACAAGGCGGAAGTACAGGGAAGGGCGGAATGATGTGGCAGAGTCACCGGCCTCTAGCAGATGCTTCAAAGGCTGCCTGACGCATCACACAAGACAGAGAGGGCGGGACCTATAAAATATTGCGCAGCCGATCCAATTGGATTTCGGGAAATGAGGGAACACCTTAAACATAAGGCATGAAAAATCCAATCGGGTACTGATATGCGGAGACCAGCTTCCCCAAAGAGGTGGGATTAGTGTTTGTTGTTCTGCAAGTGTTCACTCTGAAGATGTCAGATTTGCGATTAAAAAGCTTGGCCCAGTAAAGTGTATAAAGTGTCAGTCCTTGAAGGGGTTTTCCTAAATATATGAATTTTCATTATATTACAATAGGATGACTTTTAAAAGTAGATTTATTTTCGCGCACATAAAATCCGTTGCTGGGGAGACGCCACACATACAATAATCAGCTCCACGCCAGCACAGATTAAAATACTTGCTGGGGAACTGCACAGTACTTGCTGGAGAGACGCCACAGCAAGATAAAATAAAGAGAGGCAGGATAGGAGATCTTCAAACAGACACAACACATCAATCAACAGCCACAGAGGAGAGGATAAATGTAATATTAATTATACTTAATGAATTGTGATATACGTTTCAATTTGATTTTTATTATTATTTTACTTTAGGCTTCTTGCAAAAATATTTTTGACAAAAAAAAATTAAGACAAGAAACAGAATGAGGTCAAGCGTCCCCTGCCATTTAATATAGACTGTTCCTACTAATTTTTATGCACTACTGTTCTAGCGCCCGTTATTGTAACAGGCTTAATGTCTAGTATATATATAATTTAATAAATAAATTCACTCAAGAAACTTCACAAAGAGTTGGGGAAATTGCCCCGTATATTGTCAATCATAGGTGAGGATTTGGAATGAAATTTGATCAAAAACCAAAGCATTTGACAGAGTACAGTGAGGATTTATATACAAAAAATGGTGACAGGAAGTGATTTGGCCGGAAATTACATCAATGCAGAAAGACAGAAGTAACATCATCAATAGGGAGCTGGACGTGACGTCATCACTAGGAGCCGGACGTGATGTCATCACACGGGAACCGGAAAGTGACGTCATCCATGGGAGTCGAGTCGATTGTTGTGGAATGGCCATTTTGTGAAACTGGAAGTACTGAAGGTAAGTGTGTGGGATTGTTATTTTTCTTCTTTGGCTCTGTTGAGAGAGAAAGAGAGAGGCATTAGTACCCAAAATCAACCCTTCATCTTGTGGTAGATCACTCACGTTAGGGCTTGTTGGCTGCCTCCTAAGCGCATGTGTATGACAATAATACATTTATATATTAGAGACTGAGAGAAAGTCATAATAAATGCTAATAATATTTATTATTGAAATACAGTGCATCCGGAAAGTATTCACAGCGCATCACTTTTTCCACATTTTGTTATGTTACAGCCTTATTCCAAAATGGATTAAATTCATTTTTTTCCTCAGAATTCTACACACAACACCCTATAATGACAACATGAAAAAAGTTTACTTGAGGTTTTTGCAAATTTATTAAAAATAAAAAAATTGAGAAAGCACAAGTACATAAGTATTCACAGCCTTTGCCATGAAGCTCAAAATTGAGCTCAGGTGCATCCTGTTTCCCCTGATCATCCTTGAAATGTTTCTGCAGCTTAATCAGAGTCCACCTGTGGTAAATTCAGTTGATTGGACATGATTTGGAAAGGCACACACCTGTCTATATAAGGTCCCACAGTTGACAGTTCATGTCAGAGCACAAACCAAGCATGAAGTCAAAGGAATTGTCTGTAGACCTCTGAGACAGGATTGTCTCGAGGCACAAATTTGGGGAAGGTTACAGAAAAATTTTTTGCTGCTTTGAAGGTCCGAATGAGCACTGTGGCCTCCATCATCTGTAAGTGGAAGAAGTTCGAAACCACCAGGACTCTTCCTAGAGCTGGCCGTCCATCTAAACTGAGAGATCGGGGAAGAAGGGCCTTAGTCAGGGAGGTGACCAAGAACCTGATGGTCACTCTGTCAGAGCTCCAGAGGTCCTCTGTGGAGAGAGGAGAACCTTCCAGAAGGACAACCATCTCTGCAGCAATCCACCAATCAGGCCTGTATGGTAGAGTTGCCAGACGGAAGCCACTCCTTAGTAAAAGGCACATGGCAGCCCACCTGGAGTTTGCCAAAAGGCACCTGAAGGACTCTCAGACCATGAGAAAGAAAATTCTCTGGTCTGATGAGACAAAGATTGAACTCTTTGGTGTGAATGCCAGGCGTCACGTTTGGAGGAAACCAGCCACCGCTCATCACCAGGCCAATACCATCCCTACAGTGAAGCATGGTGGTGACAGCATCATGCTGTGGGGATGTTTTTCAGCGGCAGGAACTGGGAGACTAGTCAGGATAAAGGGAAGGATGAAAACCTGCTCCGGAGTGCTCTTGACCTCAGACTGGGGCGACGGTTCATCTTTCAGCAGGACAACGACCCTAAGCACACAGCCAAGATATCAAAGGAGTGGCTTCAGGACAACTCTGTGAATGTCCTTGAGTGGCCCAGCCAGAACCCAGACTTGAATCCGATTGAACATCTCTGGAGGGATCTTAAAATGGCTGTGCACTGATGCTTCCCATCCAACCTGATGGAGTTTGAGAGGTGCTGCAAAGAGGAATGGGCAAAACTGGCCAAGGATAGGTGTGCCAAGCTTGTGGCATCATATTCAAAAAGACTTTAGGCTGTAATTGCTGCCAAAGGCGCATCGACAAAGTATTGAGCAAAGGCTGTGAATACTTATGTACATGTGATTTCTCAGTTTTTTTATTGTTAATAAATTTGCCAAAACCTCAGGTAAACTTTTTTCACGTTGTCATTATGGGGTGTTGTGTGTAGAATTCTGAGAAAAAAATGAATTTAATCCATTTTGGAATAAGGCTGTAACATAACAAAATGTGGAAAAAGTGATGCGCTGTGAATACTTTCCGGATGCACTGTAATAATGATTAGGAAATCATTTAAGAGCATCTAGAACCTTTGGCACTCATGACTTTTAAAACTGTGTGTCTTCTGTATAGTTAGTAAAGAAGCAAAAAGTAGGAGGCAAGTCAAAATGTAACAGTGTCAGTAGGAATTACAGTGATTAAAGGAGATTTCAAAATAAAATATACCAAATTGGTTTCATTACATGTTGAAAGATACTCATTAAAGATATATGATGTACTTATAACAATTTTTTCACTCTAGCTATGCTACCCATTAAAAGCAGGTTAAAATAAAAGTAATCAACATAGACCTCATGTTTTTTATTTGATACTTGGGTTGCCTTTTCCTCTTCAGATAGAGCTGCTCACTTTCATACCCTTCACATCGATTGTTGATTTGATATGCTGTATATCAACTTATAGTCAATGTGTTTGTTGGAAAAAAGAGGTGGTACTGCCATGAAGAAAAATTCTTCAGAAAACACTTGGAATCTCCACATAGGCAGTCAGAATATACTTTATTGCAAAGCATAGTAAACCATTGCAGATCACATACAGCCTGTCTCAGTTCAATGAACTTAACCCCATGCTCAGAATGAGCCTCATATTTATTACAATTTTTATCTCAAAATACCCCACTTCACACTGTTTTCTATCATCTGCTTGTTTAGTAATTACTTGTTGCACTAACATACCTTAAGGCTAAAGTAACAGCAGTTGTGTCAGTAAGTGACAACGTGCAGCTTCACTGATAAGGGCTAAGCCACAGAGGCCTTGAGCAGACAAGCATGGTGGTTCCTGACTGCTTTTAATAATGTTACACACATCCACTTGGAAGGCAGTCTAAGGGTTTAACTGGGAGTAAGGTGCAGAGCCAGAGGTTGATGAAAGGCACCAAGAACTTTTTTCCCCCTCTTCCACAGAAATCCGAAAGGAAAAACCAATTAGGACTCACATCTACTTCTGCCTCTCCATCACGCCCTCCTGCAGACCTCACTTCCGCCTGAGATCCCACGCTTCCTGTTTCCCTCCTATATAAACCCAAGCTTTCGTTTTGTTTTCAGTTAAGATTTTGGCTCAGTCTTATGTGACTACTCTTTTTATTTGTAAAGATTGTTTTCAGAGTATACAGGGTGGATTCCCCAACCCTTTACAGAGGTTGTCTTGTTTGTTTCTTCACAACAGTTACTCTTATAAAGCTTAAAGCTAACTAGTTTAATATATTTTGCTGTAACTTCATTTGTTATAATGATACAAAAAGAAGCATTGACATATAAGATTAAATGCTCTCTAAAATATATGGGTGCTAGTGTGAAAACCTGCAAACACAGGCAGCTGCGTCATTGAGCAGTGGTACACAGCCACACACTGTCTCTCACTCGCCAGTACAGGGGCTGAGCTGCTGGGAATAGAAGCAGGCAGCCTTAGGCTCACAGGCATACACTTACAAGAGAGAAAAACCCCTAGCATTTAATAATCATCTGTTAAATTCTTATATAGCTCAAGCTAGCTAACACAATGCATTTTGCTTTAACTTGACTGCCTAAGGTATTCATAAGCCTTAATATAAAAATTTAAATGCTATCTAAAATGTTTATATGTTTATGTACTAACGTGAGAGCTCACTTAGTTTTCTTAAAAACTGAAGCCCGGTGAACTCTTGTGGAAGCTTGTTTCATCTTCTGTTTAGTCTCCAGTCAGTCAGAAGCCTCAGCAGCCATGTACCCAAAACAAAAGTCTGCTTGCTCAGTTCCTTCAGAGAATACAACATCCTTGACTCACAGAAGTTTGAAACAAAGGAAGTGAAAAGACAGGCTGGCTGTAAAAGACAGCAGCCCTTATGCTAAAATAAATGGTGACTTTTTAAGCTACTTCAGGCATAGATTTTTAATAGATAATAGCACTAAGACTAATAGTTAGGCACATTGATCATTAATCTAAATTCTCAGTGGTACATGCTACTGCATTGCTCTGGTTTAGTGACTCTAGCCTAGTCGTTTTGTGGCTTTGGTTTCCTGACATTGTGTATTGGGCAATGGATGAGTGAAAAAAAAAACAAAGTTATTAGTCATATCAGTTCATGGGGTCCGAGGGAGTGCAAGAAAGCTTCTACCACGCTGCTGTTGCTGGTGTATAATGTTGTACAAAAGAATGGGCAGAAAAAAATACATTTTATTTACCCTCATTTAGTATTATTATTACCATTTTAAATTGTTTTTTACCCTTTAACTACATGTTTTGATAATTATTTAAATATTCTTTCTAACCCTTGCAACCGAACAAACACACAGATAAATACAGTACACAGACAATTGTCTTTTTATCAAGATTCATTGATTATTGTTATACCTCCATGAAGTAAGAAGAATTGTAATGAAAAATACAGGCCTTGACGCACTCTATGCTTTTTTCAATAAAATATTCCAAACAATAATGATAGAAATACATCATATAATACAGATCACAAAACTGTAAACAAACCTGGAAACAGAATTAATGGAATGTGTTAATGTAATAGGTATTATTTTTATTTTCTTTTACACATAGGCACTGAATTGTAGCCTGTGTCTACAAGTGTTCTGTTTGGAACTCATTCCTATAAATTCAGATTAGAATAGCTAGCATAATTTGTGGAAAAGCACAGTTTCCATTTACTTAAATTGTTTTGTGGCTTTAGAGAAAAATACCCTTTAGTGTCATTAAAGAAATTCATAGATAAAGGCACCTGCTGAGTTTAATCAATGAATACATTACTTTTTCTTCTGTGTTCTCTGTAAGTCATATTCAGACTTCTAATGCTTTAATAGTCTGCACTTATTTGAAAAGTAATCTTTGCTGACTAGTGAGATCTCTCAAGTTACATTCTTCAGATAATAAACAGAAATCATAGAGCATCACTTAAGCATATTTTTTGACCAATGATTCAAAATTTCTTTCAAGTGTAAGCTTTTACAGTTAATGTCTACTATTTCTTAAATTACATATGTATCCTTTTTTTGTTGACTTGAGTAATTTATTTTAAAAAAATCAATTCAAGGGTATTGCTTTACTTACAGGATGTATTTTGGCTTGATAACCAACAATCTACCCAACCATTATTCTAATGGCTTAATCCAGTAGAGCAGGGGTCCCCAACCCCCGGTCCGCAGCCGTCTGACAGCCGGGCCGCGAGAGAACTGCCGGCAACGGCGACTCACTCAGACTTTTCAGAACGCTTGGCGGGTGGGGCTTTGCAGCAGCGCAGAGAGAGGAGAGAGGCCGAGGTGAGAGACTATTACAACAAAGTATTTTTATGGTCCCGACAGTTTCCCCATATGACATGAGTCTATAGAAATCACGTTACTATGAAGTACATTCAACAGATGCTTTCATTACAACGAAGTGACCTTGAAATGCTTGAACGAATCATCCACAGAGCAGTTAGATCTGTGGTCACATGCTCAGTTGTGCACGTTTGCACAACGATCCCCAAACAGAAACAATGTAAAAAAATCTCTTTCTTCGAACTTTCCTCGTACTGTTTTTTTTTTTTTTTTTGCTGTTTTTGTTGTCTGTGGTTTTCAGTGATTCCTTCTGCTTATTACTTGTCAACATTTGAAAAACATCCATTGGAATTTAACTCATTGTCACCCTCCTATAGAAACGGCAGACACGAAAAAAAGATAGCAGTGTTAATGTTTGTGATGTGCAATCTGTTGGATTGGCAAATGTAAAGCATATGTCTTTGTTATATGCAAAAAAAGAAGAAAAATCTCAGATTGCAAACATATGCGAACTGCTTAATAACTTTAATAATAATAGAAATGTTATGTAAATTGTGTGTAAAACTGCCCCCCCCCCCCCAAACAAACCCCCCGACCGGTCCGTGGAAAAATTTGCATCTAATAAAGTGGTCCTTGCTGTCAAAAAGGTTGGGGACCACTGCAGTAGAGGGTCATGAGGGCCATATGAAACATATGAAGGATAGCTTCAGGTGCCAAGCAGAAATCAACCTGGATCTGATCCAGTCCATGAAAATCATCCTTCTCCTGCTCCTGAACACATTCTTCTTTCAATTACCCAACATCTCAGCTAAAAAATTACTACCCTTTGAAGTTTTATATCTTCAACACCATTTTTTAATAATTTTATTATTGACCTTAAAACTCACCTGATAAGCTTTATTCTTTGCTATTGCCATTATTTAACTGATTTAATTCTGACTTTTCTTATATATTTTCCCATCATATGTTACAGTAATTCATTTGTCCAACAGAAAGCTCCTTTTGTCCTGGGGAGATTTCTGTGCTAGCAAAGTAAAACAAAAGGAAACCACTGCTGTGGCGAAATAAAGTAGATCTAAGAATCTAGGTCAATTTGGACGTTGAAATCAAAAGTTACATGCGAAGGAAGCTTTACTACGAAAATGGATGTTTAAAGTAAGCAAGCTAACACTTCTGCCACATTAGAATTATAAACAAAAATAATAAAAACAGGCCATTCAATTCCAACTATTAATTAATTCCTAGTCATCTAGGTTTTCAGCCACAGTGGGTCAAGATATGGATGTTGACATTTCTGTTGTGACTGGGGTAGTCTGTTAATTAAGGAGTTACATAGGACATATGGAGAAATGGGTTAAACAGGCAAGGACAAGGCCCAACAAGGCTCAAAGTGCAAGAGAAAAACTAATAGAAGATATATACATGGCAAAGTAATTTGCCACGACAAAATGGGAAGAATGGCATCAGTCTGTGGGCCCTCTTATTGTAATGGGTGGAATAGTAATAGAAAAGAAAGAAAGAAAGAAAGAAAGAAAGAAAGAAAGAAAGAAAGAAAGAAAGAAAGAAAGAACGAGCAACAAAGAAACTTGTGACCTGTGAGTAAGCATGCCATTGTCCCCCAGTATGCTAGAGGGCAGGCATCCCAGTAAATTCTAATTATGTCTGGTCTTTTGTTATGAGAGAAAAGAAGATGCCACAGAAGGCTGGCATTGGTGTGGAATAGTTCATGGCTATTGGGGGGCAGAACATAGTGCCATGTCGGAAAAAGTTGCCCTTTCAATTGTGATGAATGAAAGGATGCCAAATGTAACCTTCCTGCCTGTCAGGTGCCAGCACATGGTGTGCTCAACTGGAAGGAAATGATGTATATTACTCCAATAAGGCAGGAAGCTGAGAAATAAGCAGCTTAGTAGACTTTGCATTTCAAGAGTCTCTTGAAAGCTCAGGGATACAGGGACACCAAGTGCTTCTATTAGATGTTCTATGCTTGTGTTCCAGTAGTTAAAATAGGAGAGATGCAGACCATTAAAGAGGGCTAAAACCTGCTTTAAGGCAGTGGGCTCATTACGTTTAAGCAAGTTAAATCAAGAGCTTATTAGTAGGAGTAAAAATGGGTGGTCAGTTGGTCTAAGTCAACTAAACATTGAGGTCAAGCTATTTCAAAGGACTTTATCTCCTGAGTTTATTTTTTATTTTTTCCAGTATCATCTGGCTCTTAAGTGTTATTTCCCTTTCTTACTTTTTGTGGTAGGAGCATTAAAGATTGGTATTTGTTATTGCTTCTGCATTGACATACGTGTTTATGTATGTATATTGTACTGCTGCTTTGAACCACAATGTGTGAAGAATCCCTCATTGATTAAAGCATTCAAAGCAGTGCTAATGATCCTTCACTTAATCCAGACAGAGCCACCTATGCCACAGAAAATGATTGATTCATTCATTCATACACATGTATCAAGTACTGTATTCATTATATTATGGCTATCTCCACAATTACCTTTTACAGTCCTTAAAGTTTTCTTAAACTCTCTGTATCTACCAAAACATTTGGTCACACACAATTGTGGTGAAATTTCCACCATTTGTGGATGTCTTTTCTTCTTTATTATGGTTTATGTCTCATTTTCTCTTTCTTTTAACCTAATTCTTCCCATGATGTCATGCAATTATGACAAGGTTTTATCAAAACTTCATGAAAAGCTGATGATATGCTGTGTAAATTATTGCTGCAACGTGCATGCACATAACACCACAAACATCACTTTTTTCACTTTTGGGTCCGACTTTGTGTTTCCACCTTTGTTTTGCTTAAAACAATCATTTTTTGTAGAGGTATAATAAACAGAGTAGTGTTATTTGCTTTCTTTTATTATTTGGTCTTGTACAGTTGGCCATCTCTTCCTGAGGAGCTGCTGTATGTCAGATGGAAATTTTTGTGTTTACTTTACTGGAAATGTAGTCTGTTTGTGTCATTTTGTCTTATTGTTTGTAATGCCACCTGCCATGCTTCTCTAGAATTACCCATAGTGGTGGTCCAGCTCTTTCATGATTTTTCAGCAGCTCATGTGTGTCTCAAAAGCTAGGCGGCAATACTTTAGTTGCGTGCCTGTCCATCTCTTCCTTGTCCGTTGTTTTGTCCAGTTTCTCAATAGTGGCATTGTGTCTTTGCTTTGCTGACTGAGACAGACAAGGTTGTGCTCATGTCCATCAATGCAGTTTACTATGTGGTTGCAACAATTTGTCTGTGCAGCCTTTAGAAAAGCGGTGTTATATTTGGTTTAAAATACTGATATGTTCCCAGTTTTGTATTTTTTTTAGGTTGACTTTCAGGTTTTGACCCATACTTGCATTTGATTGTGCATATTGATACAGTATTTCCTAGTATTCCATAGTATTCGATACTGTGACACCTCAGCTAAAGATCTCCTAGAACTACACTCGAAGGTTAAGTAAGAGTCCAACCATTCACAGGGAAGATGCACTGGTGGCCAAGGGCGACAGTAGGAAGACCTGTGAAACAAAAATCACATTAACAACTACCAACCCTGGAAAGAAGGGAAAGTGGCCATGATGAAGAAATAGCATATCACGCAGAGGGCCAAAAAGTTGAAAAATCAGATACCTTTGGGCATAAATCATACACCACGTTCAAAATATGGTAGGCACATTCGAAAGCTAGCTTATCTCACAGACTTTAAATGAGCTTTCAAATCCTAAAGTCTGTTTGTACTATTATAATGTGTTATATTCTTTGTAAAGAGTTCCAAAGTACATTAATAAGTGAATTATTTAAAAAAAGAAATGTAGTTAATAGAGGATACACTGCATTCTCAATATTAATGGATGGTATTAATGTCTATATATTGTATATTATTGGAACATGAGCTGCTACATTTTCTTTAGCATTTACTGGAATGTAAAGGTTAGGGAATTCATGTGTAATGTAACTTATGAATATGAATATATTTGTATGTTATTTTACAGTTAATCTTACATGTCATGCCTTCAATCAAAAATACCTTGTTGTATAAAATGTAATTGTTTTCTACTGGGGAGAAGATATAAACGGGATACATAGACACAGATATGGCAGTGATGTGTAGCATGCTGGCGATGTAAAGTTTTGGAGGTAAGGCACCAGTTGTCATTATGTTGGTCTTGTCCAGATGGGAATGACTAATTTTTGAAACAAGTTATATGAAACTAATTAGCCTTTTATTACCACAAACAATTATTAACTCCATTCTTCAACATGTATAATATCTTAATATAAAACACAAACCAGATGGACCTGCATTTTACATAGGGAGAATAGATGTCTCTTTTGGGGATAATTAATTTTCTGAAAAGAATTTCATCAGAACAATGAACACTGTGTTATGTCATGTCAGAAATTAGAAATGTAGCATTCTGTTACATCAAAGTGTTACAATTATTATAATAAAAGCAGAAAGAAACACAGATTCAGTGTGGTAAAGGTTCATTGTTCTGCTTACTTGCTACTGGCTTACAATATAACAAATTATGCCTTTTGCAGAAAGTAAGTTAAGGATTAAGGTGTGCACACTCCATACCGTATGTGTTATTGTAAAGAGGAAGTTTAGACCTCATTCATAGTAAGTGTTTTCAGTCTCACAAAATTGTTCACAAACTTCTTGCTTTCTAGAACATAGTTATGTTGCTGAGGAATATACAGTATATATTTAAATAGTCCTTAAAAATACTTCTGATAAGGACCATAAATTCAACCTCATTCGTTCTTACACACTGAAAACTTTTTTATTTCCTCAAACCATCCTGCTAATACTAATATTTGAATTTCAAGCTTCAGGAGTGAATGCAGAAAAGATAAGGTATGTGTGGGGGGGAATGAACATTAAACTGTAGCTAAGGTTGAGATTGTTGGATTGTTGTGGAACAATGGGTTTGTAAGGCTGTCATGACAAAGAAAACCAATGGGCACTGTATATGCATTGTGTGAAAGTAGTTGACTTGGCTTAAAATAACAACTGGTACAATGGATCTCTATGTTTAAATCTTGGAACCTCCAGAACAACAAATAAACAAATGTATTTTTTATAGAAATAGTTTTGTAACTCTTTTATGTGCAGTAACACATGTAACTAAGCATAAGCACTACATTAATTTATGATAATGCCAAATTCCTTTAGGGTCTATTCTAAAATATTCCAGGTATATTGTTTTTGGGCATTTTGAGCATTTTCCACACTTGACTAGAAAGCCTAATTGCAAAAAAAGGTAATTCTGACTAAACAAATTGACTGGCTCTGTAAAAAATTGTTTTCTTTTTGCATTCTTTAACCAATGAAGAATTATTATTTCACAAGTTTACTTCTATAAGCTCTCTACCTTATACCTCAACCTAATAATGCAGATTTCTCCCTCCAAGTAAGCTCCTGAAATTACTTTGATATCCCCAAATGTTTGGGCCCAATGACACCCCAGGAACATATCAAAGAAAGCAGAAGGCTCTGAAAACAATAAATAGATTCCTAAAAAATAAACACAATTTATTACAGTTTCTGCAATTCTCCAAAGAGTAACTCTGTCTTTGAATTCACCTTTACAATAAAATAGCAAAATTCTCTTTACTTTCTTAAGTAGCAAAAATTTGTAAGGACATCTTTAAAACCAAAGCCAGAGACCAATCTTCCCAGAGCCAAATCAAGCAAATCCTGGATTGTTGTGAAGGTAATGCAGGCTGCACTCCAATATAATCCCAAACTTGTCCAACACTAGCACACATATTGGAATTTTTTAAGCTAATTTTCCACAACAGTACACAGGATATAATGCTCATTATTCATAATGAAAATATTACAGTGTAGGAAATATTCAACCCCTCCTTTAACTGCCACCTTATCATGGTGGAGGGGTTTGCGTGTCCCAATGATCCTAGGAGCTCTGTTGTCCGGGGCTGTATGCCCCTGGTAGGGTCACCCAAGGCAAACTGGTCCTAGGTGAGGGATGAGACAAAGAGCAGATTAAACCTCCTATGATGAAAGAAAACTTTGGACAGCGTTTTCCCTTGCCTGGACGCGGGTCACCGGGGCCCCCCTCTGGAGCCAGGCCTGGAGGTGGGGCTCGATGGCGAGCACCTGGTGGCCAGGCCTGCACCCATGGGGCTCGGCCGGGCACAGCCCGAAGAGGCAACGTGGGTCCCCCTTCCCATGGGCTCACCACCTATGAGAGGGGCCAAGGAGGTCGGGTGCAGTGTGAGTTGGGTGGTGGCCGAAGGCGGGGACCTTGTCGGTCCGATCTTCGGCTACAGAAGCTGGCTCTTGGGACGTGGAATGTCACTTCTCTGAAGGGGAAGGAGCCTGAGCTAGTGCGCGAGGTTGAGAGGTTCCGGCTAGATATAGTCGGACTCACCTCGACACACAGCTTGGACTCTGGAACCAATCTCCTTGAGAGGGACTGGACTCTCTACCACTCTGGAGTTGCCCCCGGTGAGAGGCGCCGAGCGGGTGTGGGTATACTTATTGCCCCCCGACTTGGAGCCTGTTCATTGGGGTTTACCCCGGTAGACGAGAGAGTAGCCTCCCTCCGCCTTTGGGTGGGGGGACGGGTCCTAATTGTTGTTTGTGTGTATGCGCCGAACAGCAGTTCAGAGTACCCACCCTTTTTGGAGTCCCTGGAGGGGGTGCTAGAGGGCATACCTTCTGGGGACTCCCTCGTTCTGCTGGGAGACTTCAATGCTAACGTGGGCAATGACAGTGAGACCTGGAAGGGCGTGATTGGGAGGAATGGCCCCCCCGATCTGAACCCGAGCGGTGTTTTGTTATTGGACTTCTGTGCTCGTCACGGATTGTCCATAACGAACACCATGTTCAAGCATAGGGGTGTTCATATGTGCACTTGGCATCAGGACACCCTAGGCCTCAGTTCGATGATCGACTTTGTGGTCATGTCATCGGACTTGCGGCCACATGTCTTGGACACTCGGGTGAAGAGAGGGGCGGAGCTGTCAACTGATCACCACCTGGTGGTGAGTTGGCTTCGATGGTGGGGGAGGATGCTGGTCAGGCCTGGTAGGCCCAAACGTGTTGTGAGGGTCTGCTGGGAACGTCTGGCAGAGCCCCCTGTCAGAAGTAGCTTCAACTCCCACCTCTGGCAGAACTTCGACAACATCCCGAGGGAGGTGGGGGACATTGAGTCCGAATGAGCCATGTTCCGTGCCTCTATTGTTGAGGCAGCTGACCGGAGCTGGGCCGTAAGGTGGTCAGTACCTGTCGTGGCGGCAATCCCCGAACCCGTTGGTGGACACCGGCGGTGAGGGATGCCGTCAAGCTGAAGAAGGAGTCCTACAGGACCCTTTTGTCCTGTGGGACTCTGGAGGCAGCTGATAGGTACCGGCAGGCCAAGCGGAATGTGGCTTTGGTGGTTGCTGAGGCAAAAACTCGGGCGTGGGAGGAGTTTGGGGAGGCCATGGAGAACAACTTTCGGACGGCTTCGAGGAGATTCTGGTCTACCGTCCGGCGTCTCAGGAGGGGGAAGCAGTGCAGTGTCAACACTGTATATGGTGGTGATGGTGTGCTGCTGACCTCGACTCGGGACGTTGTGGGTCGGTGGGGGCAGTACTTCGAAGACCTCCTCAATCCCACTAACATGCCTTCCAATGTGGAAGCAGAGCCTGGGGACTCAGAGGTGGGCTCCCCCATCTCTGGGACTGAGGTCACCGAGGTGGTCAAAAAACTCCTTGGTGGCAGGGCCCCGGGGGTGATGAGATATGCCCAGAGTTCCTCAAGGCTCTGGATGTTGTAGGACTGTCTTGGTTGACATGCCTCTGCAACATCGCATGGACATCAGGGACAGTGCCTCTGGATTGGCAGACTGGGGTGGTGGTCCCCCTCTTTAAGAAAGGGGATTGGAGGGTGTGTTCCAACTACAGAGGGATCACACTCCTCAGCCTCCCTGGAAAAGTCTATTTGGGGGTCCTGGAGAGGAGGGTCCGTCGGATAGTCGAACCTCGGATTCAGGAGGAACAGTGTGGTTTTCATCCTGGTCGTGGAACAGTGGACCAGCTCTACACCCTTAGCAGAGTCCTAGAGGGTGCATGGGAGTTTGCCCAACCAGTCTACATGTGTTTTCTGGACTTGGAAAAGGCATTCGACCGTGTCCCTCGGGGAATCCTGTGGGGGGTACTCCGAGAGTATGGGGTACCGGACCCCCTGATAAGGGCTGTTTGGTCCCTGTACGATCGGTGCCAGAGCTTGGTCCGCACTGCCAGCAGTAAGTCGAACCCGTTTCCAGTGAGAATTGGACTCCACCAGGGCTGCCCTTTGTCACCGATTCTGTTCATAACTTTTATGGACAGAATTTCTAGGCGCAGCCAGGGTGTTGAGGGGGTCCGGTTTGGTGGACTCAGGATTGGGTCATTGCTTTTTGCAGATGATGTTGTCCTGTTTGCTTCATCAGGCCGTGATCTTCAGCTCTCTCTGGATCGGTTCGCAGCTGAGTGTGAAGCGGGTGGGATGGGAATCAGCACCTCCAAATCCGAGACCATGGTCCTCAGCCGGAAAAGGGTGGTGTGCCCTCTAAGGGTTGGGAGCGAGATCCTGCCTCAAGTGGAGGAGTTCAAGTATCTCGGGGTCTTGTTCACGAGTGAGGGAAGAATGGAGCGTGAGATTGACAGGCGGATCGGTGCGGCGTCCGGAGTGATGCGGGCTCTGCATTGGTCTGTCGTGGTGAAAAAGGAGCTGAGCCGTAAGGCAAAGCTCTCAATTTACCAGTCGATCTATGTTCCTACACTCACTTATGGTCATGAGCTATGGGTAGTGACCGAAAGAATGAGATCGTGAATACAAGCAGCTGAAATGAGTTTCCTCCGCAGGGTGTCTGGGCTCTCCCTTAAAGATAGGGTGAGAAGCTCAGTCATCCAGGAGGGGCTCAGAGTAGAGCCACTGCTCCTCCGCATCGAGAGGAGTCAGATGAGGTGGCTTGGGCATCTGATCAGGATGCCTCCTGGACGCCTCCCTGGTGAGGTGTTCTGGGCACGTCTAACCGGGAGGAGGCCCCGGGGAAGACCCAGGACACGCTGGAGGGACTATGTCTCTCGGCTGGCCTGGGAACGCCTTGGGATTCTCCCGGAAGAGCTAGAAGAAGTGGCCAGGAGAGGGAAGTCTGGGCATCTCTGCTCAAGCTGCTGCCCCCGCGACCCAACCTCAGATAAGCGGAAGAGGATGGATGAAATATTCATTTATTTCACAGCACACCACCTTCTTTTTACTACATGAAACCTGTGGTGGTCAAAATGATTATGTTGCGTCTGCACTTTGCTATATAGAGGCACACCCAAAAAAACAACAACACACATTCATACTACTAAAACCAGAGGCAGGTGGCTTGATGGTTAAATATAAAAAGTGCAGATAAGCATTACCTTGCCAACAATATGCTGTAAGGTAATATTCCAATTAAAACCATTTCTTTATCGGATTCCTTAAGGCCTAGCTTCACATTTTCAAAGAACTCACACCTGCAGAAAAAATAAATTCTGAACGAAAGAAAGCAGTAGTTGATTGGACTTTGAACTACATTCATGGAAGACTAATCACTGAGCTCACACAGAATAAGCCTCAGATGGAATAAGAAGCAGTTCACAGCCTGAAGAGAAGACAATTTCCATTTCAGTTCCAAAAAAGGAATGGAATCAGGAGAAGATCTGAACTCCTTCCAGAAGGTACTGAACTTATTTATGGGCATTACAAATTCTTCCAATTTGTCTAGAAAATAAGACAATTCAAGGAAATGCATGACTGTTTTGTTGTAATCCATATTGATATAAAAATGTATTGTACACTTGCATTTAACTTTTTTCCAAGTTAGAAAATACAAGTGCCCATAGAGAAATGTAAATGTGAGTGGATCCACACACAATAATAATAATAATAAGTTACATTTATTGAGCGCCTTTTACAAACCCAAGGTCGCTTTACATACAGAGTAAAAAAAAAAACAATTACACAGATGACAAAAGTTCATAGAAGAGGAAAGTTTTCAGTTGAGATTTAAAAGTGCAGAAACAGGAGTAATCTCAGAGAGACTGAGGAAGAGCGTTCCAGAGTTGTGGGGCTATAGCACTGAAGGACCTGCCTCCCAAGGTAGAGAGCATGGTGCGTGGGACAGTAAGGAGATTACTTCTCGAGGACCTGAGAGAGCGACAAGGAGTGTAAGGAGCTAGTAGCTGAGTGAGGTAGAGGTGGGCAAGGTTATGTAGGGCTTTGAAGGTGAGAAGCAGAGTCTTGAATTTAATCCTTGATGGAACCGGTAACCAGTGAAGCTGGGAGAGAACAGGGGAGATGTGAGCAAAACGCTTTGTGTGGGTGAGGACTCTGGCTGTGGAGTTCTGAATGTATTGTAGCTTCTATATAGATTTTGTAGGGAGGCCAATGAAGAGGGAATTACAGTAATCAATACGAGGCATTATGAAACAATGAACCAGAGTCTGAGCATCATTAAAGGACAGAAATGGACAGAGGCAGGCAATGTTACTGAGATGATAGAATGAAATTTTGGAAAGAGACAATAAAAGTCTTATACAGTGCTGCATAATGTAGAGGTTGGAATAGGCATAAAAGCAATCTGTTAAAACTAGAGTCTGAGGAATTCATGTAAACACTGAACTATTTTTATTGAACATTATGTTAGAAAAGAAAAGAAAAAAACAAACAAATACAGAGTGCCACAGGGTTATTTACAAACTGCAATTTATAAAAATATATAGAATAATGAATTATGAAAGCAGGGTGAAGGCCAAAAGCATGACCATATCTCAAAGAGAAGGACCCTTCAGGTGGTAATTTGGATAATGGGATACAGCTTGTCAACAGCAGCCTAGTCATCTACATTGAGTGCCCTGGTTCAAAATTTACTGGAGCTCCAGAGCTACCCTGTATTTGTCTTGCCTTTTAAAAAGTTCTATTTGTATGCAGTTAATATGGACAGTTCAGCCGCTAAATCAGCGTGAATGTTTGCAGCTGAAGTAGTGAAATGCAAATAAAATAACCTATGTGCATAATTAATCATGCAATCGCTTTGAACTCACAAGTAAAGTTCACTATTATGAGAGACACATAAGCAAGAACATCTGACTAGTTCAAACCTTTCTTAGCCATTTCCTATTTGATTTAACTAATATTGCTAAATGTAACTAGATTTAACAAATTGAGACAAATTGTCCAGATAGTATTATTACTACAGCATATTCCAGAATATTCAAATTGATACGTAGGTTGATTTATGCGTTATGTGCATGTGACATGGTTATACTTTCTCAGCTATGGATTTATACTTTAGAAAAGAGCAAAACATGAATGGGGAGAGATAAGAGTTTTGGCTTTTTAAGAAAGGCAAGCTAGTCTTTCTGACCAGGTTAATTTTGTACTTTCTGCTTCTTGTGTTATAAGTGACATTGAGAAATGAGTTACAATACTCAATAAAATGGCATTAGTGGTAGTAGTTGTATTGTATGAGTAAAAGCTGTTAGTATTGTATAACCCAAAAAGCATACACATAATTAGGCACATATTTAGGTTTAAATATACAGGTGGGGATGTAGAAGTCAATTAAGTTTTTTCATAATTATGGAAGAAAAAACAAATCACAAATTGTCTCTGGTGACACAGGCATTGCTCACATTTTGTCCTGAAATTTGCAACAGGTATAGATCTTTTAACTGAATCTATTGAAACACTGAAAATCTGAGCTTAAGGTATTAGGCAAAAGGAGACAGGTTTGCAGGAACAGATTTATTGCCCAAGTTACTATATGTCTTGAATGTCTGCTGCCACCATAAAATAAAAGAATATATTTTAGTTTATTAAAGAAATGTAAGACAAAATAAATATTTAAATTGCATGATGAAGTCCTGAAAACAATTAATGTGCCAGAGGCTATTAGGGAAGCTACCCTACCAGTAATAATTATAATTGTTATACAATAGGCTCTTTCTGAGTGACTAAAAACATAGGATAGCTGTTCCAGGTGCATGGCTCAGCAGATAAAATGCTCATTATCTTAGAATATCCCCATCAGCTATCCTGTTTCACAAGATGGGGCCATTGCTTACTGAGTTTGAATGACAGATATAGAAAGATAATTGAAAGTGAATGGACATATTTTGTGCTGAGAGTATTATAAAAGAAAAAAAATATGACCCCTGGGGAACTATTGGAGAAATTCAGATGCTTAAATTCTAAATTGCCTAATATAATGATTCTTTCTATTGTGATGTTATTATTTTGAGAAATATTAAGACTACCTGAATTTAAAGCACATTGCTTGGAAATGTAGCTCCTTTGAAGTCCTTTTAACAAAGTGGGTACAAGTGGTTGCTGCTTTGAATTTAAATATGTTAATTTAAAACCTTATCCTGGTACACCTGTTAGGGCATACTGCATGATCATCGTTTTTCAAATATTCCATAAGCAATTTTGGAATGATATGTGCAGTTTTGACTAACTCTCTGTACTTCTGCAATGACTTCTTTAATTTTTTCCTTATTATCATCATCACCAATTTAGCAGCTGTTTTCTGGGTTTACTCAGATTGTCCAGTTCCCCTCCAAATCGTTTTGCTGAACTCCCCACAGTTTGTGGCATTCTTTGGGGTGAAAATCATTCTTTTCATTCTGACATCAATTCCAACTACGTCTTCTTTGGATTACATCTGGACCTCATGTCCACCTACATCTTGGTGCCCCCTTGTGTCCAGCAGGGGGCGCTCTCTCTCTGGGAATGAGTTTGTTTCTGACTGCGACGTGTTACTTAATCTGAATCTACATAGTATGAGCACGGTGAACGCAGCCCCAAGGAGACCCTCTTAAATAGTGATACAATGGGAAACAAACACAGCTTTTCATCTGCTCTTTGTGGGATCAGCTGCTAGCCTGCTGCTTGCTGTCATGCCGTGTGATCTTTATCTCTTGTGGGGCTTCGAACATTTAAAAGATCGCACCGTGGCTGTCCTAGTGTCTCACTGCCTTGTCTCTCTTCCCCCAGACAGCTGCTGTGCCCCTTTGGGGAGAAGATTTTGTGTTGTTTTGATCAAGAGGTGTCGACTGGTTTGACAGGGTGCCTGAATCGCTCCTGACAGAGACTTGTGTTTGTTTCGCCTGTATTCAAATAAAGTTTCTGTCTCTTGAAAGCCCTGAGTGAACCTGTGCAACTTTGTGACCCAAGCGTGACAATAGATATAACATAAAAGACGATACCCCTCCCTAGTTATATGGCAGTAAGAAATTACGTAGGAGAAATAGCTTTGTTTAATATCGGCTTACACTGCAAATCATAACTCGGATGAAGCTCTTTGACAACGTCCAGTCTTGGAAGCCCAAGAAAAGGAGGCTGTTATCAAATCCAGCAATGTGGAAAGCATTCTGAGCACCAGGCAGCAACAACATTGCCCATCCGTCTGGGTCGAGTTTCAGAGGACTGGGATTTTTCAGAACTTTTTTATACAGTTTCTCTAAGTCAAAAGTCCCAAAAGGCAGGTTTATCACAACCAAACATAGACACAATCTTTTTTAAGCAGAGAACAGCTAACAAGACATTGAAAGATGAACATGCATCATCCAAATATGGAGACATTTGTGCACTGTGAATAAGATATTAGCACCCAGGTGCTGCAAGACATATACTGACTGATTTACAGTAGATCACAGCTGCTCTTACTATAATAGCCTAGTTAAGAATACAAACTTGTCCTTTTTCATCTTTGTGAAGTTGTTTTAGGATAGGCCTAAGTTCTCTGTGGCAGCTGCATGAGCACGCAAGTCATATTTTTTGTTGTTAACCCTTTGTTGCCTGCTGCCTATACCCCATTCACTCTATCCTCTGCCTTTTGCTCCTCATGCCTCAACTCCCTTAGTCTGTTTCTCCTCAGCGCAATAACTCCAAACCAATTTTTTCCCTTAACAGAATTCATCTTCCTCACGATCCTGAGCACTTCAATCTAATTATTCACATTTCTGTTCTTTCCAGCTTTGCGTCATGTTTTCTCACACTCGAAGAGCATACTACTCACAGATCTTTCTAAAACTTTTCCCTTTAACACCAGAGAGGATCTTTTAGAAGTTAAAATGGGGATGGGGGGTTTAGCTCATAGGATATCTTCCCCTCAGCTTTAAACCCTCACTATCAATGTTCTGTCCACACCTCCCTGTGCACTCAGCATGTCAATTAAGTAGAACTTACCTTGTTTATCCATAACAATTACACTGCCAAAATTTAAATTTATACTTGCTACATTAACATTCTGCACCCATCTCACATACTTTCTGCAAAGAATGGTTACACTTGCTGTCTACAAGCTAGTAATCACACCATTATGTCTTTTAAGACTGAGTTTTCAAGCAACACATTTCTTTCACTACCTCCATATTAGAAACTTTGCTAAACAAAACCAGCCCAATTTTCCTCACCTCCCACCTACTTCTATTCTGGAAAAAAATATTGATCAGTCTTGAGGACTCAGACAGCATTTCTGTAATATATAAAAACATTTTAATGTCCCTTCCTTTGACAGATCCCAAAGTACAGTAGGAAAAGGATCTCTTACTCAACATTTCATAAAAGGTGTGGAAGGAAGTCATACACAGAATTCACTTGAGCTCCATATGTGCAAAGCATGCAATTATTCAACTTAAAATCATCTATCAAGCACATCTGTCTCATTTAAAGTTGTCCAAAATGCTTCCAGGGCAAGATCCAACCTGTGAACGTTACAATCAAATTCCAGCCTCATTGGGCCATATGTTTTGGGCCTGCACCAAATTAACTTCATTTTGGACCAAAATCATTAAATGCCTCTTAAGACAGCCTTAGTGTCACAATCTCTTCTAATCTACTAACAGTTGTGTCTGGTGTACTCCCAGATGAGCTTAAAGTGAGAAGAACAAACAAACTGTAATTGCCTTTACTTCACTATTGGCATGTAAACTTGTCTTGATCAACTGGAAGAATCCTAACTCAACTGTTTTAAGTCAGTGGACAACTGATGTTATATATTATTTGAAATTGGAAAAAATCTAATTCTCACTTGGAGGATCTGTGCAAAACTTTTTTAAAACCTGGCAGGATCTAATCAATAACATTGTAGAATAAGCATTTAAAGGAAGCTGATTCTCTTCCCTTTTTATTCTATTTATTTATTCATTTTTCCTACTATTAAAGTTTTGCTGTATTGGCCTAGGTCTCTTTCTCATGGGTGAGGGTTGATTTGATTTGAATCTAGTCTTGTAAAATTTGACTTGCTTGTATGGAATGTTATTTGATTTTAATAAATTCAATAAAATGTTAAAAAAATAAAAAGACTGTGCATCTCCCAGACTTTTACCATAGCTGCATAGCCACTCACCCACCTCTTCCACACCTCCTGCATCTTCACCTTGGTCTTCTCTCCATTCATTCTAATTTTCATTATAAACTATACCCATGGAAGAAATATAGAATTGCATATTTTAAACAAAATATTCCATTAACACACACTTTAATAATTAGTATATAAAACATCCTGCTCCACTGACAGACTGAGGAGATCATTCTTCCCCCACACCATGTGACTTTTCAATTCCACCTGGGGGGGTAAACATTAACACTATACAAGATTATTGACTATTATACCTGCCTCACACTCTCCACCTTGCATGTTTGTACTTACACTGCACTTTTATTGCTCTTTAATTAATATTTTTTATCAATATGCTGCTGCTGGAGTATGTGAATTTCCCCTTGGGGATTAATAAAGTATCTATCTATCTATCTCTCTATCTATCTATCTGTACACGGTTGAGTGTGGAGTTGTATGTTATTTATGTTGCATAGCTGTGGAACTTACCCTAGTGTTAATAGTGCAAGTTAAAAACCCAGTCTTGGCAGAACAACTCTGGTACTTACAATCACACACGCACATACCAGGAGGTGGTCCATCTACATCATAAGTATGGAATAACAAATACATTATAAACTATTTTTCCTGTGCCTCTAAGTAAAAGTGATTCAGCATACTTTATGTGAGGGTATTAAGGGTTGGCCACCTCTAGTTTTTTCTGCTACAGAATAATGTTTGTCTGTTTTCTTCTGGTTGTTGACGTGTTTAACAAAAAAGAAGACTTCCCTTAACCTTTCCATTACTCCCCCTAACGCCTACTATTTTTTGATATGGGTATGTTCTGCTTCTGATTCCTGAGATGCACAATTGCACAGGCTAAAGAGCTGGCTCTACACACATCCACAGACTTTTACATTAGACCAATTTAGTTTTTCCAGTCAGTCCAAATATATATAACTGGATTAAACAAGGAAACCAGATTCAAACCTACTTAATAACAAGCAAATGCTTAAATGCTTGAACATGTTACAAAAGTGAATTAAGTTGTAACTGTACATTTCCTTTCTTACATGTAATATTTTTAAATCTGTCATTAGGTAGTTTCTGCCTTGTGCATGATGCTATTAGGGTAATCTCTGTCTTTCTGAAAATGCGTATTGGAGTAAGAAGGTTTGGAATATAAATAAGATCCTAATTTTATAATAAATCAATTGCTTATTAATGAACCATTATCATATGGAAGCCCAATAACACATTACATCACAGGACAATACTTTATCCACATAATCGCAACATTAGATTTTTAAATATCTGTTGGGTAACCACCTTTAAGTTAAATTTCTTTCTTTGGTCTACTGAGTTTTTAATTAAACACATTTTTGCATATTCTAAACTACATGCTATCTAATTTTTTGCTTGCACGTATCTTTTTTTACTTGACTGCTGCAAAATGAAAAAAAGATAATTAATGGTATATTACTTCTTGAAAGGTAAATCCACAAAATGAGTAAGTGATATGCCCCACTTGACTAAGGTTATGCTAGTTTCCTATTAAAATATCCAACAAAGCATTCTTTCCCATGTTACCTTATATAATATATACTACTCATTTTTCTTAATCTAAATTATGCTTAGTGCAAACTTTCTTGTTGCCTCTCACAAAACATCAGCACAAGTCATAATGTTGTACATTAAAGCTGGCTTTACACAAAGATGTACTTGCATGATACTGCCAATAAAGTGCACAGTAGACATCATTTAACATTGCCACCTAATGACAAACAGATAACGGTTTTCAATTAAAAAGATGGCAAATGCTTAAATGCTGATAATCCCATTGATGTTCCATCAGGACACAAGTTTTGATCTGCAGTAATCTGCAAGATATTCTTTTTAAACAAGGTAGTATAACTGACATACTTTAATATTCTTAAAGACAAAGGTGAGATGTTACTCACAAGACACATGTACTATTCATACAGATGTGTATTGAAGCTGATGAAAGGGGACTTGCTTCCTTCCAAAGATTCTCAGAAAGTCAGACACAAAAATGTCAGGTATTTAGTAATCTCTAGTTTTGTGTGTTAAATACATAAAAACACACTAAAACTGCAGGTTGCTGATAAGAATACAGAATTATTATTTCATTAGTAAGGCAGAGCTAGTGTGTATATAGCAATGTCATATTTAACAGACTTAGGATGGAGGCAGTGGCAAATAGCTCTCAAGTGCTGATGTGCTTCCTGAGTCTCCAATGTTCAAACAATTTTTTCAGCTCTTTTTAGTAAGAGACGTGATTGAGCTACAGTTCTTCATGGAACTCTTATAAAAGTTGGAAGAGACAATAAATAGTTGTACATGGGCATTTTCCAGTCTTAAAAGTATGATGGATGATTTATAAAATTCAAATTTCTCTAATGTGACCAAAAAGATTGTTTTTCTGCAAGTGAGAAGGGGCTGCATGAACATGTGTCCATATTAAGACTGAGGATGAGCATCATCGATACTATATCCAGAAATGAGCGGTTATATCATTTACAAATGACTGAAATACTTCTGATGCTTTAACCAACCACTAGGGAATTATAATTTGCTCATGGTACCCTGTGCAGGAAATGAAAGTACTGTAGTATTCCATTCAGTTCCCTACTTGATTCTGATAAAAGTATATGTACTGTGTAGATTTTTCTAAATACTAGTTGATCGAGTTGAGCATCTAAGTGATCAGAGGAAGCTGATATTTATCATTGTCTTAGATTTTATTATGTTCTCTGTAATCAATACACAGATGAAACAATTTATCCTTTTTCTCAGCAAGGAGAAAACCCACACTATCATGAATGCTAGGCTCATAAAACTTTAAAAAGGTACTAGTTGCAAAAAACTCAGTCTTATAACTCTAGTATGGTTGAACAGGCATTTTCCTGAAACTCCTAAGCAGGTGTGCAGTCTGTACTCTGAAAGAATGCCAAGCTTACAAACACAAAAAGGGAGAAAACTAAAAAAAAAACACTAGCCCAAAAGTACACAACCAATACTTCTGATAATAATGAAGTATATTTCAAAGGGGTAATCAGAAATAAGGAAGAAGAGATGAAATTTAAACAAAAAATGTCATTAGGCTTACACAATTTTGTCTTTAACTCTTTTAGGGCGGATGTCGACTTTTGCCGACAGGAGGGGCTGAGGGCGCATGTCGACAAAAGTCGACATCCAGGGGTAGAGGGCAACAATCAGCTGTTAATGGTGACAAAGCTCACTGTTACGTCCCTCTCTGCTTGGAGGAATGTTACGCTCATTGTCTCGGCATCTAATACTTGTGTGTGCATGAGTTGTGAAATGTAAACAAAGGCAAGATGGCATTCGACAACTCATGAGGGTGCGAAGCGAGTGCAGAAAACAAAATAGTCAGCAGACGATGTTTTGCGCATTATCGCTGAATCGGACTCTGATTTTTCAGAATCAGATTTTGTTAACAGTGATCAGGAGATTGAGCAAGAGAGTGAGGAACTGGCATCAGCTGATCGGACACCAGCTGATCAGCTGCCAGCTTAGCACATTCGTACAGCCAACGCACCTACGGCAAGGTTTGTGTGGAAGGAATACCCAGACATTGATCCGTGGGAGCTAAACTGGCTACTGAACTTCGTAAGACAGCATGGCTTGCTGTTTGGAAACGACAGATTTCCAGCCGCTGGACTACTTCAGGTTGTTCTTACCTGATGCTGTTTTTCAGCTACTGTCAGACAAGACAAACAGGTATGCAGAGCAATTTTTTGAATCACGGGCTGCGCTTGCACCACATTCTCATTTTTCAATGTGGAAACCCACAACAAAAGATGAGATGAAGGTCTTTGTGGCATTACAAATAGAGATGGGACTAGGTTGGTGATATAACTTCAGGGAGCATTGGTCCAAATGTGCTTTGTCCCCTGGTGGCTTTGGACAGGTTATTCTGCGTGATAGGTACGTGCTCCTGCAAAGTTTTAATTCACTTCTGTGAATCAAATCCCAAGCCAGGCTATAACCCCATGTATAAAGTACAGCCCCTGGTTGACATCGTGGAACCAACATATCAAACATTTTGTTACCCTGGCCGTGATTTGTCTGTGCATGAATCTATAATAAAATAAAAGGGACACCTTTTTTTCTGCCAATATATGCCAGACAAGCCCACAAAGTATGGCATAAAGGATTTTGCACTGGCAGAAGCAAACGCTGGTTTCTGCCTGAAACTAATTACATATACAGGAAAGTATTTCTTTCAAAGAGAGAACTGTCCCGTGACAACAACAACAACAACAACATTTATTTATATAGCACATTTTCATACAAAAAGTAGCTCAAAGTGCTTTACATAATGAAATAAATAAAAATAAAAGACAAAATAAGAAATTAAAATAAGACAACATTAGTTAACATAGAAAAAGAGTAAGGTCCGATGGCCAGGGTGGACAGAAAAAACAAAAAAAAAAACTCCAGAAAGCTGGAGAAAAAAAAAAATCTGTAGGGGTTCCAGGCCACGAGACCGCCCAGTCCCCTCTGGGCATTCTTCCTAACATAAATTAAATAGTTCTCTTTGTAGTTAGGGTTCTCACAGAGTCACTTGATGCTGATGGTCATACAGACTTCTGGCTTTTAATCCATCCATCATTTTTGGAACATCACATTCAAGTGACAAGTCAGGTTGTGCTGGAGCTGCTTCAGGGCTATGAATATTTGGGTCATGTTGTGTACATTTGGACAATTTTTACACATGACCAGAATTGTCCACGGAGCTACAGAGCAGGGGAATTGGAGCTTGTGACACAGTGAGGGTGAACAGGAGACACATGCCTTCACAGTTGAAGCCAGACAGGCTGAAGAGGAAAAGAGGTGACAAACCGGTTTTCATGCGGGCAGAAAACTTGGTGGCATTGGCATGGCACGATGTCAAACGGGTGACTTGTCCAATACACACAAATAATATATGTGAGAAAGTGCAGCAACAGACAATTGAAAAGGAGGCACCAATGCAACACATATTGTACGCAGTGCAATGTGGCAATGTATGCAATTGGCTGCTTTGAGCGATATCATACTTTGCAGAACTTTGCTGTGTGACATGTTTGTGATATGTATGTGAAATCATATACAGTAGTATGCAAGCTCATACAACATGCTAGACAGTAACATTTGTCAAAAGTAAATATTTTTTGCTGATTTGATATATTAAACAATTGCTTTGTGTTCTTTTTTTTTAAAACAAGTTAGTTTTTGGAAAAATATTCAGCCCAGGGAGAAAAGAAACAAAAAAAATTAGCCCTAAAAGAGGTAAGAGGTTAAAAAAATACTCTTACTAAAAGCACAAAAAAATCCGGTGAAGGAAAGCACAAATCAGAGTGAACATTTCATGAAGAATCGGGAGATGAAAAAAACAAAATCAAGGTCAAAAGGTATTTTACAGATGCCAAAGAACTAGGAGATCAAAATAAAATCAAGACTACCACACCAGTACATTATACAAAAGCAAAGTTGAACTTCCATGGAATAGACTTAGTCTTAAAGTACTTAAACACACACTCATGTAAAGAAAAATATACAATAATTAATGATCCAAAAGATATTAACAATAATACATTTCTTAATATTAAATGATTTGAAAAACACCAAATAAATCTATATATTTAAAGGAGAGTTGGGATCTGAGAGACTGTGTTTGTGTGTTTGTGGAGGGATGGAGAGTTAAGGCGGGTGTTGGAGTCACGTGATCATCTCCCCTCCCATTCACCTCATTTCATTCACTTCATTTCGCTCCGAGCTGAGCTGTGCAGCTGACGCGGTCTTACAGTTCTTTTCCCATAGTGTTTAGTCCTTTCTCCTTTACTGATTTACTGTTTAGTAGACGCAGTGCTTACTGAATAGTATTTTTTCCTTTAGTGTTTCTACTTAGTGTTTCTTAGTGTTTAGTAGACGCGGTGTGCGAAAGGAGAGTTGGGATCCGAGAGACTGTGTTTGTGGAGGGATGGAGAGTTAAGGCAGGTGGGGGAGTCACGTGATCATCTCCCCTCCCATTCACCTGATTTCATTCACTTCATTTCGCTCCGAGCTGAGCTCCGCAGCAGACACGGTCTTGCCGTTTTTTTTCCATAGTGTTTAGTCGTTTCTCCTTTACTGATTTACTGTTTAGTAGACCCGCTAGTTACTTCTTTTTTTGAGCAGATTCTCCCAGAATTCCCTTCTAAATGCTCCATAGTACAATTTTTTCATTATTTTACTTGTAAATTGCTACAGTATTTGACAATGTGTTAAAAGAATACATTTATTTTAAGATTTAACACTTTATTGCCTATTTACCGTTACTTAAGTATTTTTGTTGACAGTTAGTTGTATTACAAAAATCTTTAGAAAAGTTATCTACAGAAATGTTACATACAGTTAATTATTACACTAAACAAAAGTGTTGGTACAGAGACACAGTTAGTGCTAATGCATCACAGTAGAGGTATAAGAGAGGACAGTTTTTTTTCAGACCTACCCACTTTCTAAAATTTTTCTTCCACTCTTGGCTGCTAGAAGAAACTTTTATAGAATTTTTAGTTAATATGTAAAGCTATAAAAGAATAAAATATTAAACATAAGGAAAAGGACTGAAGGCAAGTCAAGGGTTAACTAAATGTAGACGTGAGGTCTGTCTCATCTTAGAGAAACCACCAACTTGATTTTCCAAGGTTAGAATGAGGTAAATGAGTAACAAACATCCCTCTAGAAAGCGAGGATAAACTAATGGCAAAGCCGAAACACCCCTCCTATGAAGCGGTGCTAAGATCAATAGAACGATCTGCAAACACCCCACTTAAGGAAGCTGTGTTCAGAATAATGGGACAGTCAACATGAGTCGAAAATTACTTGTGACATTAGTTGATTGAATAAGGTGATAGAGTTCTTCGTATTAAGAGTCAGATAACATGATGTATTAGATGAGGTAATGGTTATAGATAAGATACATCTATACTAATAAAAGGCAAAGCCCTCACTGACTCACTCATCACTAACTCTCCAACTTCCCGTGTAGGTAGAAGGCTGAAATTTGGCAGGCTCATTCCTTACAGCTTACTTACAAAAGTTAAGCAGGTTTCATTTCGAAATTCTACACGTAACGGTCATAACGGTCGACAACGTCCACCATGTTAAACTTTCTTATTTATGGCCCCATCTTCACGAAATTTGATAGACAGCTTCCCTGCGCTAACCGAAACCAATGTATGTACTTATTTTGGTGGTATGACACCACTGTCGGTCGCCATATTGAACTTTCCAACGGTCTTTGTTACTTAATGGGCCCATCTTCAAGAAATTTGGTACGCGGGTTCCCAACACTAACTGAATCCTACTTACGTACATATATACGTCCATACCCTGCAGCTCGGTCCACACTCTGAATCCTCCAGGCACTCCTGAGTATAATCTAATTTTGAAGGTTGGGGCACCAATAATGTTACTGAGAAACTTACAGCCACCGAAACTTTGTAACGGCACGAGACTTCAGGTCACATGCCTGCAAAAGAACCTAATTGAGGCAACTATTTTTACTGGCGGTGGCTCAGGGGAGAGAGTTTTTATTCCTTGCATCCCCGTTATACCCTCTGATCTCCCATTTCAATTCAAACACCTACAATTTCCAGTAAGGCTCTGCTTTGCAATGACAATTAATAAGTCTCAGAGACAGACCCTACAAAAGGTTGGCATTGATTTGAGGCAAGATTGCTTTTCACATGGCCAACTATACGTTGCATGCTCAAGAGTAACCTCAGCGCACAGCTTGGTCATATTTCAACCAGAAGGGTGAACTGACAGCATGGTATACAAAGAGATCCTTAACAAATAATTATTGGTATATTTTCCCTCAGTTTATTATTTAAAATTTTAAAGCAGTACTTCGCCGCTGCGAAGCGCGGGTATTTTTCTAGTTTAGAAATAAAAAAGCAACTAAAGCTACAGTATATATAGAGCCATGGCCCAAATGTGAAATACACCAATAGGACTGCACTGTCACTTATAAACCCAACATGCAACACAATAATTATACACATGGTATAGTTACATTAAACTACAATTATACAAAACAAATATGCAAAAAAATAAATAATAAATATAAAGAACCATAAGGTACAGGTAGTTCTCAATTATAGCCGTTCTGCAGTTATGAACAAGCATAAAAAACAATTTTTTTCTTTTCAAATTAATTAAATTCATTCACATTTAACAAATTCCATCTTTTACTTACAAATGAAGTGATTTAGTTTTGATGTGGACGAATACATATCAGTTGTCACTAATGTTACATAATAGTATTACACACAAAGAACTATGTTACCATTTTCAGTTCTTTTGTGCCTTGTGCAAATCAGCAGCACTTGCAGTAGGCAGCTCGATCAGCAGCTGGCTGTTAATTCCTAGTCTCCTAACTACAAGTCCCAGCCATTCTGTCACAGGGATTATAGCTGCTAGCACACTTGATTGGTGTGATTCCTGTTGCAACAAAAATGGGTAGATGCTTCATAAACAAACATAAAAGGCCAGATTTGCACAATATACAGGACTGGGCCCAATGGATAGGCCTCACCCTAGGCAGCCTATCTCCAACTCATCTATTAGGATTACAGCTTGCATAGGCCAAAATATTTTTAGAAAACTGTAATAATAACATGAATCTGAAATGTATCTTTAATATTAACACAAAAGTTATATAACAAAATCTTTACATACATTAAGTTAATCAGGTGGCGCAGTGGTAGTGCTGCTGCTTTGCAGTAAGGAGACTGTGGAAGATTGTGGGTTTGCTTCCCGGTTCCTCCCTGTGTGGAGAGCGCTTTGAGTACTGAGAAAAGTGCTATATAAATGTAATGAATTATTATTATTATTATTACTAAAGAGTCATTTTAATGAAATTTTAACTCCAGGATCACTATTTAGGTTTATGTTAAGAGAAAAATACAGAAAACTAGGGACAATGCATACTTTTGAATTCACCCTACTATTAAAATTTTCAACTTTATAGAAAAACATTACAAAAATCTGTCTTATATTAAAGAAAATAAACAGCATGCATTTATAAAAAAGTTTTAGTGTTTAAATACATTTCTGCTGATAGGAAATATCAGAGGGTACTTAGTCTTGGAATATAACAAATATTTGAGAATGTACTTAAGTGCCAATGAAATTTAAGTTTCAAAATTTAGCAGTTATTACTGCTCCTTTAGAATTTGAATTTTCTAACATGTTTACACAGTACCTTAACCTTTGCCACTAAAAATTGTGGGTATTTTTATAGGAATGACTTAAAATGGAAAGTCATATGTTCCATGAGGCACACTTTTTTATTTTATATGATTAAAGATATCAGGTTTTATTATTTAGCAATATTGGTCAGCTGCTGTTTTCTACATTGAAACATCCAATATGTAAACAGGTACAGTACATCCTCATACATTGCTGCTCATGTTTTTCATCACTTTTATTTTCAAGCTTCTACAGTATTTTTAATCCCTAGCCATAGCCAGACAACTAAGCTGTAACACTGAATCAAGTTGTACTGTACTTTAAATTATTACAAACAGCAATGTTGTTTAGTGTCTACACATTTAGGCACCACAATGAATTGAATGTTTTAATTTTGGGGTTGTTTTCTGAAGTGCTTGAAGTGGAATAAAATAATAGCCGGTACTATGGTATGAAAGCTTCTTAAAGGATTGCTGTGAGAGGGTGCCTACTGGTCCACTTCATGCACTATTTTTCTTCCCGAAAATGTATTGTAGTGATGTCTTTATTGGTAGAGAAAAAGATATATGAAAGTCTGAAGTGTAAACAACAAAGGGAAGAACTTTTTACAAAGGAGTGAGGTACAAAACAGGAGAGAAGGATTGCACAGAAGAAAACAGGTAAAAAGAAATAATAAAAGAAACAGTAACTGAACTGCAGTATATATACAGCTGTCCACTCCGCTACCTTTTGGTCATGTGGGATGCATGAACGGAGCTGTGCTATTATTTACATGTAAATTGACTCAATCACTGCCTGGTTGTCTTGGACAGAAATAAACCACTTCTGCATTTCTTCCTCTCTTCCTGGCAAACTGTCTTGAACTATATTGCTAAACGTGTCTTACTTGAATTTTAACTAACCTTCCTCCTTCCACTTCACAGCTCATCCCTTCCACTGGTTAAAGTAAAACCATACAGGAAGTACTCTGTATTGTCGACAGCTTTTCCCCATTGTGATTCATTATAAGTTTTACATGACATTTTAGTCTAGTGGTTTCCCTTGGAGTTGGAGCGTGTTTATTTTATCATATGATATCAAGGAGTGGGAGGGCTTGAGATCAGAGCCTATTGACAGTATATGAAATCGAAGAGCCCTTCATTTTTCTCACCACTGGACCAAGAAAAGTACATGGTGTATTAGAATAGCCCCCTCACTACAACATATATATGACAAATATCAAGAGATGAAAAAAAGATGTGACAGGTAATTTTCTCTTTTTCTATAACATTATGAAGTTTCAATCAAATCCTTTCAGGTATGGAAGAAGATGATCCGCTGTGGCGACCCCTAACAGGAGCAGCCGAAAGAACAAGAAGAAGAATCAAATCCTTTAAGGCATTTCTGAGATTCTGGGAAATTTAGTTTTACTACTAGAGGACGGGTTTACCCTTAAATACTCGTAATATCATATCAAGATACTGTATGTTTGCCTAATGAATACCTACTGACATAGATATACCATCCTGCCAAATTTTAGGCCCCTTTTATAATGCACCCGGATATGCTCCAGGAGCTCCATGATGACCATCCTACAGCACTTCCTGGTGTGGAAGATGTGCTGCAGTCCATGGCTCCGTAACCATCCGGGTGCCCCCTGGCAGTGGCCATGAGCCCAGATGCAAACCAGGGTGACTGCCCTCTCTTGTCCTGGTGGAGGTATTGTCCCTCTCCCAGTATTTCCATCCTCCAGGAGTCCGTCACAATATATTATATATATATATATATATATATATATATATATATATATATATATATATATATATATATATATTATATATACTGTGTATATATACAAAATATATATATTTTTGATTTTTTTTTAAATGTTAAGATTTACATTGGGTGGGGCAAGGATGGACAGGATTAGAAATGAGTACATTAGATGGTCCGTTCAGGTTGGACAGTTTGAAGACAAAGCCAGAAAGGTGAGATTGTGTTGGTTTGGACATGTACTGAGGAGAGATGCTGGGTATATTAGGAGAAGGATGCTAAGGACAGAGCTGCCAGGCAAGAGGAAAAGAGGAAGGCCTAAAAAGAGATTTATGGAATGCGTGGTGAGAGGACATGCAGATGATGGGTGTGACAGAGCAAGATGCAGAGGACAGGAAGATATGGAAACAGATGATCCACTGTGGCAACTCCTACCAGGAGTAGCCGAAAGACAAAGAAGAAAATATACAGTATATACATACATAGAGAGAGAGAGAAATAATAGTCAAAACATGGATCATCTGTTAGGAGAAAAATATAGTTTAAATTTGATTTCTATCAAATTTTATTTAGAACACAGGGATCATAATAATAATAATCCCGGACAATACCTTTGTAAGAGAATTGACTTGTGTTTAACATACAATTTCTTAAATCTCAACTTTTTTACCATTTTGTGTATTTTCTCCTTGATATGTGAGTTTTTAGAGGAAATTGAACATTAAAATAGAGTAAGAAGCCCATTTTAATGTCTTATTTTTGCAGTGATGACATATTAATAACTATTGGTTTAAAAATAGATACACTTTTTGCACCCATTCAGTAAGTGCTATTTAATTTTTAATGATAAACAGCATATAGTAATATCAAACAGTTAATTTTCTAAGAACCTTCTATGATCTGTAATTTGACCATCTGCTATCAATAAAAGCTTTTTCTTCTAATTATCTGGGTGTTGGTAATGTATTCTTTTTTTCTTCACAGTTTGCAAGATATGCTATTTAAAAATACAGTAAACGAAGGGCAGAAATGTATATTACACAGTGTAACCCTGCCGTTTACATTTGGAGGCCTGCTTTCCTTTCATTTTCCCTCCTAATTTCCAAACAGCTGTTATATTGATTAGCACAAACAGACTTGCCATTCAGAAGGGAATCAACTCTTGTGGATTTCTACCCCAACAGGCGCACATTTCCCCTTTTCTCATTTAGGCACTGTACTGTAGCAGGCTGCTCTTTTATATCTAAAGGCAAAACAAGATAACATCTGCCGTATTTGAATAGTGAAGTCAATAAGCTGCAGCCTCAATTATTGAGAATCAATATCTTTTTTAGCAGATGCTTCGTGGAAGCTAATGTTACCATTACTATGGCTTTTCTGTAAATTAGTTTCCTGGAATTTATCATGGAAAATAAAGTAGTAGACACGATTTTCTGCATTAGAGTGCAATTTCTAACCTTTCTCAGTTTGAACCTTTAAATGGTATACAAATTCCCCAACACAAATGCTTTCCATAAGAGGTTATCAAAAGATGTTACTTAATTGTAAGTCAGGCTTTAGAATTATATATATATATATATATACAGTATATTAACACTAGGGTTCCAGTTGATGTATTTGGGCAAAATCATTTTAGAACGAAAGCCTTTAATAAAGCATATACATTAAACTAGGTTAATCTTTCTTCAAAAGAGTCTTTGTAAAGGAGTGCAGTTTACTTGGTCTTGTCTTATTAAACTTTTAAAAAAAAAGACAAACAATGGGAAATACTACATTTTTTTTGTCAAACATTAATATCATAAATACATGCATTATCATTGATCTGAATGATGAGAGGTTTACATGGGTTGGTCTAGTTAGGGCAAAGACATTTACAAATGTTGTTATACCATAGGATTGGCACACTGACTCAAAGCTTTTTTCCCCAGATTTGTTGGTTTATTGTGTGATGTACATAGTAACAGAAAATTCTTTTCAGCATGCCAGTACACTACAAATTAAAAGAAAAGGTGAAGTGAAATCTACATTAATTCTTAAAGGAGAAATGCAAATAGACACAAAACAATAAGAATCTGTGAGCAAATACTGAAACGACTGTACACACAAAGAAAAAGAAATGTTACTGTCAATTTAAGCCTCATGCTTTATATAGTCAACTATTATTAAAGAAATTTAACAGGCAAAACACCAGCAGACATATTCATATACATTACAACAAAAGATGGAAACATGCCTTTGGAAAATGTCAATAGAAAGAGCAGATGCAATTAATGCAAAATGAAATTGTAAAACTACAGTCTTACAGCTTGAAACTACATGTAATAATATTTTTTTTTACATTTTGCAGAAATATTCTGTTTACCACATGACAAGACCTTAAATTAAAGTATTTATTTTTAATTTTAATTACGAAAAACTACTATTGTATATAGCCATAAATGTCAGAATATTTAAGAGGTGCAAAAATATTTTTCAAATAAAATAGAAACTGTTACTTTATGGATTCCTGGTCTGAACTAGCCATCTGTTCACTTTTTTAGTCTCTGGTTTTCACTGTTTCTTCTGCACCTACAATCTGTCTGCATTTATAGTAGCATTAATTAAACACATCTAGAACACTCAGTCATATCATATTAAAAATGCATAAGACTTTTAATAAAATAAAACCAATTACCGGGCCATTTTTCACCATCAGTGTTCCTATTTAATAATGTTCAGTTTTTGAAGTGCACTGATTTAGACTGCTTTCATGTTGATAGTAAAACATTTACAACTCAAATCAGTTTATCATAAATGTCTTTATTCCATCTCTACATTGCAAGCTACACAGAAAATGCTCATGCAATTTTAACAAAAGAAAGTTAAGTCTACAAGTTTCTGTTAGGTTTTCTTTTACACAGTAAACATTATGGTCAAAGCATTAATTTGTCTACTCAATGCATTCATTTCCCTTGATTCTTACTAGGGAGTCTGCTGTAATTCCTGGGAAAACGGTGTAGCAGTTGAGCGTATTAGTGCTCCCTTGAAACCTCAGGTACCACTCCAAACACCAGGTAAAAGTACGATTATTATTTATTATATAACAATAACGTGCACTAAGCACCCTCCACTCCACACTACTCATGTAATCAATACACACTTTTCTCTACAATCACAATACCAATCCTCCGCTCCCAGACACTTCGCCACCCTACCTCCCAGCTCAGCTCAGTGTCTGGGCTTTTCCAGAGTCCTTTTATACTCCCTGACCCGGAGGTGTTCCTGCCCAACCGTCCACAAGTCCTTATTACTTCCGGGTCAGGGTAACAGTCCTTTTCTTCAATCTGGAAGTACGTCATTTCTCCTGTTCACGTGACCAGGACGTACTTCCAGGTTATAGGGCACATAAGAGTCCTTGAGCCTCCCTGCAGCATCCTCTGGTGGGCCCCACTGTGTCTAGCAGGGTTGGGAATAAAAACTCCACTGTCCATAATTCCCTGCTGGTCTTTGGGGCACTCCCATGCTACAGGGAGGGCTCCATCTAGCGGCCTGGGGGTGCTGGCCGGGATAAACAGCCGGCCATCTCCCACAGTATTCCCCCGCCAGCGAAGAATTGTACTTCGGAGCGACCAGTCCCAAGAGGAACGTCTTCCTCCAAGAGGATCCATGGCCCGGGCTGGGGCTGCGTTGTCTAGACTCCCTGGAGAACCTAGGCGGAACATTGTATCTCCAACTTCTTCGATCCCCTGTCCTCCGAGGACAACTTCACCATAGATGTCCCGGGCTTTAGCATTCATAACACCGCCGTGGTCCCCTTGATCCTCTTCCCCTGCGAGACTGGAAGCACCTCGTGTTTCTGGCTCCATCATTCTCTCCGCTTAAGAGGATTTATTGGCCGCTCTTATGCTCCATATCCCCTTTTCCAACTTGTCAGGAGACCCGCGTTTTATTTTGGGGATCTCCTGCTTATTCTGGGGCTTGTGCACAGCTTGGGTCTCTCTATTGAAAGAAGAGAGCCCCTTTGCTGTCTGCACGCCCATTGATCTGTGCTTCTCAGGAGGCGGCGTCATCAGCACCGCATCGCTCCGGGTAACAGCACTTTTCAGCTGTACCGGCTCGATCGGCGCTTCCTCCGCCCCTCTCGTTACCGGCGACAACTCCCTTATCACGCGGGTCGGGGTCTTGAGGTCCGCATCGTTCCGAGAAGCCATCCCATACAGCTTCCCCGGCCCGATCGGTCCTTCCCCCGACCACTCAGTTACCGTGCCACATTCTACTGTCAGGCACACAGTGCTCTGGCACCCGCTACTTATTAACCGCGGTACCGAATCACACTGCGTCCCTTTACACTGTACGATACGAGTCAGACTCACCTGAATTCCCGTATCGATCATCATTGGAGCTTCTCGACCCAGTCGCCGTAGGTACTCCGTTAGTCCTTTCAGCGGTGCCTCGGCCATTGCTCCCAGCTCCTCGACTCGTTCCTTCAGCTCCTTTAATCCCTGAAAGAATCTATATACGGGCTCGAGGTACTTCTCGAGATCCCGCACATCTACAAAGTTATTTACTTCGGCCGGAGGTAAGTCAGTATCGTCATCAGCCTTACCTTCCGACCGGGAGCCAATGGGTACGTCCCCTCCAGGCACATGTTCTGTTGGGTGGCGCAAAGGCTCTTGGGACTTGGAGTCTTTACAGGGACGGCTGGCCACTATCGACCGACTGTGATCTGTCTTTTCTACTTTCACGGCAGACCATCCAGTCACATCCCACCCCTTTTTATTACTACTAACAATTGGCGCAGCTTCGCTTGCTTCCCCCTTCCCTTCCAGGGAGTTCGGATTCGTCAGGAAATAGACGACCTCACTGACGGACCGCGGCTGACCTTCTTCCCGAGATCCTTCGGGCGAAATCACGAGACATGCATTCGCGAATAAGCATGCCCCTTCCTGGTCAGGTGACTCCGTCTTTAGTTGACGTTTTTCCCAGCCTGCACCACGTGTTCGTCTTCTACGAATAGGTTCCCCAGCTGTAAATCTTCAGAGTCCTCGTCATCGCAACCATCTTGCCAAGGTAGGAGATGTGTGTCCTTTTCATAATCTGAGTCGCGCCACTTGCACTCTACAAAAGAAGAAAATACATTTCTTGGCGCCTCGGGTGTTGTCGCGACACATACCTCCGGCTTGCGGTGGCTTGTTCCAGACTCCCTTAAAGTAGTTCTCGGACCACTCTTTTGTTGCTTTAACCACCTCTCTCTCTCGGCCAAGATCTCGGTTCTGATGTCTGCAGTGAAGGTCAGATAAGACCCCAACATCGCTGCGTCCTCCGGTGGCCACATCTGTGCGAGGGTCTGTATCATCTGAGAACGCCCATTCCTCTTCCTGGATTTCCGTCCCATTCTGAACTGATGCCAACGAAGCTCTTCAATTGACGTACTGCTTGTGTTTCTACCTCCGTGCCCGTGAGCGGTACCTTCTTGGGGTTTTCTGCTACTACAATTTGTTTGAATTTCAGGTTCTCTGCCTACCGACGGCCAGAGAATCCTGCTGACTACGCCAGTGTAGCAGTTGAGCATATTAGTGCTCCCGTGAACCCTCAGGTACCATATTATTACTATTATTTATTATATAACAATAACGTGCACTAAGCACCCTCCACTCCACACTACTCATATAATCAATACACACTTTTCTCTACAATCACAATACCAATCCTCCTCTCCCAGACACTTCGCCACCCTACCTCCCAGCTCAGCTCAGTGTCTGGGCTTTCCCAGAGTCCTTTTATACTCCCTGACCCGGAGGTGTTCCTGCCCAACCGTCCACAAGTTCTTATTACTTCCGGGTCAGGGTAACAGTCCTTTTCTTCAACCTGGAAGTACGTCATTTCTCCTGTTCACGTGACCAGGACATACTTCCAGGTTATAGGGCACATAAGAGTCCTTGAGCCTCCCTGCAGCGTCCTCTGGTGGGCCCCACTGAGTCTAGCAGAGTTGGGAATAAAAACTCCACTGTCCATAATTCCCTGCTGGTCTTTGGGGCACTCCCATGCTACAGGTAGGGCTCCATCTAGCGGCCTGGGGGTGCTGGCCGGGATAAACAGCCGGCCATCTCCCACAACGGGAATGGCCAAGCTTGCATATATAGCGTGTAAAAATTGATCAAGAAATAACAGAGTTATAGTTGAAAATAATTAAGGTGGAGCCATTGCTGCAGCTTGCACTTCATCAGACAACAGCTTTGAACAGCAACTTGAAATTGCAATGCGTCAGTCTGTTGCATCCGCATTATCTGTGCCAAGAAACTTGCCATCACAGAATGATGACAAGAAACTGGATGCATCAGTAAAAGCTGAAATGGCGTTGTTTCAGAGCAACATCAAGTTTAGAACAAGTCTATTAGTATCTGATGACTGTGCCACCTACTTCAGTGGAGGCAGAGCATGCTTTCTCAGCGGCTGGCATACTCTGCACGAAGGTGCGCTCTCGTCTGGACGACCGCACACTAGACACGTTGTGCTTTCTACGCTCTTATTACCGCAACTAAAGATACAGTGCATGTACTTATATGACAGCATGAACTGCTTGTAGATAAGGTTAGTCTTTTATTTGTGTCAACATATTGCAATAGTTTTATTAAAAATAAGTGTTGGTCGTTCTAAAACCGTTCACATGTGAGATGCCTGTGCACTGTGTCATCCCCGGGAGCCCGGGATTCCTGGAAATGACATGCGTGATTCCCAAATTCCCGGGAATGGATTCCCTAATTCTTACTCATTCACCAGAATCATCTTTGCATTTAAAATCATCATGGTGTGTTTTCCAACCAATTATTTTATATATTTACAAATGATGTTTAATAATATATATATAGTGGCAGATGGCGGGGCCCTTGCCTGGCTGGGACACTCCTGTAATGGAAGGTCGGGGCAGAGAGCATATCCAGACCATTACCTCCCCTAGAGCGCTAGAGGGCAGCCCCTCTTGCGTGCAGCACTGCTACGGGTTTGGAGCATGGAAGCTTAACCCTGCTGAGGCACATGATCACCACCAGGGGGCGTCTGGAAAACTGCTGGGCCCTTGTTTGCAGCACTTCTGCCACACCTGGAAGTGCTGCTAGAAGTAGGTCAATGAGCACCTGGAGCACTACCAGGTGCCTTATAAAAGGAGCCAGCAGCCATTACTTCAGGAGCCAGAGTTGGGTGGGAGAAGATGAAGCTTGCCAGGAGGAGTGGAGGAAAAGAGAGAGGAGAGAAAGAAGAAGAAAAGGATTTGGTGCTGGACTGTGTTTTGTGTCTTTGTGATAAAGGCAATTCCCACGGGAAAACAAAGAAAAAAATAAAAGGGTGTGCTTGCACTTGTGTCCTGTGTCTGTCTGTGATGGGTTTGGGTGGTAGGAGTGCGCCCTATATATATATATAAATATATATATATATATATATATATATATATATATATATATATATAAGCTAAGTTAACAAGTTAATACTTAGTTAATTAACGTTTTAGAAACAATCAGAACATGAAAACACATTTGACAATAGCCCATTTAGCCCAACAAAACACTCCACTCCTATTCACCTACTTTTTCCAAAATAGCATCAAGCTGAGTTTTGAAAATCCCCAGAGTACCACTATCTAATATAGTAGTTTGCAATTTATTCCATGTATGTATGATTTTATGTGTGAAGGAAAACTATGTCTTTTGTGTCATAGATTAGATTATATTAGATTAGATAATCTTTATTAATTCCATGGGGAAATTCAGAATCTAACCTTAACAAGCTTCCATCTGGGTCCCTGTGTTCCTAAATGGGATCTACCATACAAATCTTAAACACTTTAATCATGTCACCCCTTCTTTGCTTAAAATAAAAAATATTTAATTCCTTCAATTTCTTCTCATAGTTTATGCTTCTCAGTCCCTGGAATTAACCTAGTCGCTGGACCTTTTTAGTGCTGCGTCATGTTTTTTGTAATGTGGACACCAAAACTGCACAATATACAATTTAAGTGTATAACCTCCCTTGACATGTACTGCTTACATTGTACTATAAAACCCAATGTCCTATTAGTCTTCTTTCTCACGTCTATACACTGGAAGTAGAAAGTGAAGAGTATTCTACTACTCCTAGGTCCTTCTCATAATAAGTCCTTTCAAGTTTCAAACCTCCCACCCTGTTTTCAAATGTAACATTTTATTTCCTAACTGTATTACCTTAAATTTACTTACATTAAATTTCATCTGCCACCTCGGTTCTGTCCAGACCTTTTACATTTATTTAGTTGACTCAAGACCATCTGCCATTCCACATAGTTTAGTATCATTTGCAAACATGATCTGCTTGTTGTTTATATTCTTATTGAAATCATTTGTATATGTTATATGTGTACATGTAGTATAATATTGTGTACATGATCAGTCTCCTAGTCTGATGTTTATGTAATTATGTTGATCTCTTTTTTTAAATTGCTTTTGTTAAAAGTGTCTACTGAGCAAATAAATGTAAATGTAAAAAGAGCAGTAGCCCAGAACTCATCCCTGAGGGACACTACTGTTAAAATCATCTAATTCTGAAAATGTTCCTCTTACCATAACCCTTTGCTTTTGGTATTTAGGCCACTGTTTCACCCATCTACACCACTGCACCTTGAATTCTTACTTCTTTTAATTTAATGAATGGCCTTACATATTACCTTATCAAAAGAAAATCCAGTTAAATATCATGTGTACTTCTCTGGTCATTTGACTTTGTTGTTTCCTCATAGAATTAAACCATATTTGTGAAACATGATCTATTCATTCTGAACCCATGTTGATTGCTCATAAACACACCTGCTTTTGACATAATTTCTTCAAGATTTGGTTCAATCAGTTAACTTGTGATGCATGTTAACTTTAATGGCCTATGATAACTAAGACCTTTAATGGCCTATGATAACTTGGACCAGCCCCATCACCATTTTTATAAATTGTAATATTTGTTAGTTTTTACTCCATAAGAATATTCCCTGCATGCAGCGATTTTCAAAGAGTAAGTGTCAATGGTTTATATATGCACTCATTTTAAGCGCTTTATAGTAAACATTATCTGCAATTTGGTAGACTTCAGCCTATTTATTCTATGTGGCACTTCTCCTACTAAAATTTCCAAATTGCTCAATACCTCTTCATAGACTCTGTTACCACTGGGAGTTTATCAACAAGTGTAAACATCAGAAGAGTCAAACTTTAGAACATTTTCTGTTTCACTCTCTACATAATATTGTTCATCCCTGCTGTTTCTGGTACACTTCACCTCCTTCATCACTGTTATTTTGCCACTAAAATAGTAAAAATATCCGTTTTGGTCATATTTCGCCTTTTCACAATATTTCTCTCTAACTGCCTTTTTGCTTTCCTAAAATCCATTTTAATCATTGCTTTCATACTCCCTTAAGCAATACAGTTAGCAATTCAATAATTTATCTTCTAAACAACCGTTATTTTCCTTTACAACTTCTTTTTCAGTTCGTTATTTATTCACCTCGAGTTCCTTTTTAATTTCCTACTGCTTTTTAAATTTTGGAATGAACTTGTCAGTATTGTATGTAAAACACTTTCAGACCTGTTCTATTGTGTTTTGACTGACTCAACAGTTAAAAGCATATCCCAGTTTATCTTTCTAAGACTTTGCTGCATGAGTTCAAAATTTGCCCAACTAAAGTTAAACCTAACAGTTTTTATTGTACAATGCCAAATCTATTATGTGTTTGTCATTAGACCCTAATGGATCAATTGCATCTATTCCCAGAATTCTATTCTGATTATCACAACATACTAAATCTAGACAGGCATCCCATTTCTTTGCTGAGTTAAAACCTCCTGTTCCACTGTCTGTAAGGCTGCCTTTTCCTATGTTATATGTTATTCTCATCCACAACTGTGTTCTTTAGCCAGATTTCTGTTATTGCTATGATATCATAATTATACACAGCTACAGAGAACTTGGGTGGAGTGGTGGCTCGGAGCCTAGGGATCTGCACCAGCACTTAGAAGGTTGCCAGTTCAAATCACATAAACACCAGAAGTTGCTGTACAACGTTGGGCCCTTGAGCAAGGCCCTTAACCTGCAATTGTTTCATCCTGAGTATGACATTAATCTACATCCAGCCCTGCAAGCAGATCCTCCAACTTACAGGGAAAACTTGGGGATTGGTGGCAAGATTGGCATTTTAGCCACCGTAAAAAAAAAAACCAAAAACTCACACTGTTCTAGTGGTCCCAATCCAGGTGGTTCATCATGTGCTACGTGTGCCAACGTGATTTCAACGCATGCTCCCAACCTCTTTCTCCTACAGAGAACTCGTACTTGTTTTATTCCTTATTGTCCTAACATTGAAGTAAACAATTTTAATGTATTATTCATTTTACTTAGGTTTATAAACTGTGCACTAGAAATGTTGTATGTATTTGCATTTGTGGCACTGCTCCATGTGACAGATAGCAGGTGGTGGGCTGGCATCCCTGCCAGGATAAACCCTCCACCCTTAGCTGGCATTGAGGCCAGTGTATTAAATGGACAGGGGATGGGGCAGACGGCCTCCCAAGAATACATGCTCTCCCAACGTGCTGGGTTGCAGCATTCTGTTCCAGTATGCACATTCATGTGCCTGCACGGCATGCTGGGAGTTGTAGTCCCATGGGGCAGCCCTGCTGAGTTCTGTGGGTGCTGACATGAGGAGCTGCTGTGGAGTGCTGTCTGGACTTTCAGGGACTTTGCCTGACCCATGTGTGCTTCCTTCTTGACACCAGAAGTATTCCAGGATCAGAAATAAAAAGGCCGCCTACATTCACTCGCGTCAGCATTGGGAGAAGAGTCGAGCAAATCTTGCCTGGAAGGAAAGGAACAGAACAGAGAAGAAAAGAAGAAGAAAAAGTGTTACTTATTGTGAGATCCGTAAAAAGGTATATTGTTTAATAAAAAAGGTAATTTTGAATCTGAGACTGTAATCTGTGTAATTGTGCTTGAGGGATGAGGGGGTTTGGGATGCCTCCTATTGGCCACACCCTTTATTTTAAATTTTAAATCTGGTCTGCCTTAAACTCTCTGGCCCACCTGCACCCATTCCCTAGTTTTAACAATCCCCCACTAACTTACTCCTAATAACATTAGAGCTACTCTGGTGCATATATAACCCATCATACCCCTTAAGCCTCAGCCACTCTAAACCTACACCAAGATTTGAGCCATACTTTAAACCTAATATCTCCTCTGCCTTACCTAGACTGGCATGTGAAACAACAAGAATTCATAGAAGAACACCCTGAAGAACACTTCTGCTCCAGAGCTTTGCACCTCTTCAAACTTGGATTGCAGAGGCAGAAGCCTACCGTTATGCATGTAATTTTTTTCCAAATATATATTATAAAAAATATCAATTCATACTCAAACAGAATATTCCATATTTTTTAGAGTACATATTTTATTCAAATCTTACATTTTGTTTTAATACTTTGACTTTGCTGAAAACTGCAGCATACATACATTTATTACATAATTTTCAACTTGTATTCAGGATAGTAAAATTCTGAGAGCTATCTCTCATTTTCTATTTATAAACAGTCATTACAGATATACTAGCTGGGTTGCTGAATTGTCTTTCTATATTACTATTTTCCTTGAGTTAATATTCCTTGTACACCAAATCAGTGACTCACACAGTGATGCATTGACTCCACTTTTGCCATTTCTTGTTTCAACCTCCCTCTGAGAATGGGAGGAGATATGGCATTGTAAATTTTCACTCTTAAGAACTGCACAGACAGCGTCTCACTGCTCTGCTCAACAATCATTAATGGGCACTTACTTAGGGTTAATATCTGGGTTTAACACTCATCCTGCTTTATTGGTAGAGACTGCTTCGATGAACAATACAAGCTGACAAAGTGACTGGAAAAATATAAGCCTAGAAATATTCATGATCCTGTAAGGCAATGTTATGTAATGTGTCTAGTGCTAAAAATGATCCATAGCCACAGAGGCTTTTACATATTGTGGACAAGTGTTAGTTTTCTGACACCTACCAGTGGCTGGACAGTTGCCAGTACACAATTCATCTGCCAAAAAAGAGCTAGCACTCAAGTTCTGAATTTTGATCACAGCAAATACAAGTATAATAAGGCTTGTGAAATACCTCTGGTATGAATTAATGTTAAACTTCAAATTCATAAATTGAATAAATCAAACTTTAAACCTCTGTCTCTAAAGCAATAGCTCTATATTGTATAGGAACCTGCTTCTTTTTAAATTGTCTCCACAGACAATATACAAGCCTGTTTTTCACATGTTAATAACATATTTTGAAAATATAATTTCTCATCAGAGATATCAGATCAGATTTCCCATTGAGATTAATAAAGTATCTATCTATCTATCTATCTATCTATCTATCTATCTATCTATCTATCTATCTATCTATCTATCTATCTATCTATCTATCTATCTATCTATCTATATACATGCAGCTGCTAGAAACACAGATTCCATACAAAACATTTTAGAGTTGTTACAAGAAAAATATATTATTTGAACTACACAAGACAAATGAATCCAGAAATACAAAACTAATGTAAAGACTGGGGAGAATGATTTACATCAATTAATATCCTTCCACTGGCTACTGTTTAAGTAAACATAAAAATAATTGTAATGTATAAAAGTAATTAACCCACTCTAAAACTATGACATTTAGCTATGGAAGGTCTGTGTGTCTTGATGATCATCCTCTTGGTACGATTACCAGTGGCAAAGTGCTCTAAAGTGTTTAAGAAATTAACTTCCTCTTCTGTTTAGCAAGGGACACAAAGACCTTTAATAAATATAAAAATGGAAAAGAACAAAAGAAAAGTAGATTTGGATAGAGATAAGATTTGAGTATTCAAACATCCAGCTACAGATGGAGTGGCTCAGACTAAGGTCTCTCAGCTTTAGCACCAGGCTAGGGGACACAGTGGTGTTGAAAACATAGCTATATATAATGAACATAATCCTCACATAGGTGTTTCTCCTTTCCAGATTCCCATAGCAGTGTGCCAGGTAAGGAAGATGGCATCATCCATAGATCTGTTACAATGGTATGCAAACTGCAGCAGATCCAGGATACAGTGATCCCTCGCTATATCGCGCTTCGCCTTTCGCGGCTTCACTCCATCGCGGATTTTATATGTAAGCATATTTAAATGTATATCGCGGATTTTTCGCTGCTTCGCGGGTTTCTGCGGACAATGGGTCTTTTAATTTCTGGTACATGCTTCCTCAGTTGGTTTGCCCAGTTGATTTCATACAAGGAACGCTATTGGCAGATGGCTGAGAAGCTACCCAACTTACTTTCTCTCTCTCTCTCTCTCTTGCGCTGACGTAGGGGGGTGTGAGCAGGGGGGCTGTGTGCAGCTGCTTCCTGAAGGATATGCTGCACGGAGCTTCGCATACTTAAAAGCTCAAAGGGCACGTATTGATTTTTGACTGTTTGTTTTTCTGTGGCTCTCTCTCTCTCTCTGATCCTGACGGAGGGGGTGTGAGCTGCCGCCTTCGACAGCTTTGTACCGGCGGTGCTTCGCATACTTAAAGCCAAAAAGCCCTATTGATTTTTTTTTTGACTGCTTGCTTTGCACTCCTTTGAAAAGGAAGATATGTTTGCATTCTTTTAATTGTGAGACAGAACTGTCATCTCTGTCTTGTCATGGAGCACAGTTTAAACTTTTGAAAAAGAGACAAATGTTTGTTTGCAGTGTTTGAATAACGTTCCTGTCTCTCTACAACCTCCTGTGTTTCTGCGCAAATCTGTGACCCAAGCATGACATTCGAAAAATAACCATATAAACATATGGTTTCTACTTCGCGGATTTTCCTATTTCGCGGGTGGCTCTGGAACGCAACCCCCGCGATGGAGGAGGGATTACTGTAACAGGGATGTTCTGGTTAATGTGTATCATGACCAGTTTTCCGTACACTTCATCACCACAGAGGTTAATGCAAAGGGCCAATAGTCACTCAGACAGGAATCAGCAAATTTCTTTGACACATGCACAATTGTGTTTTTTGTGTGCTGCGGCACCATAGATAAAGACAAAATATAGATGTCAGTGTACACCTGTGAGAGTTCAGCACGCACGATCTAGATGCCGTCTGGACTAGCGACTATGCAGGGTTGGCTCCTGTTACCTGCAGGACGGCTCTGTTTGCCAATAGCACTGGAAACATCACAACACTCACCAAGCTTGAACCACAAGGCTCAATGTAAACAAAGAAGTTATTCAGCTCATCTGGTAACGAGGTGGGGGTGTCCATGGGTACAGCTAGTGAGATCCTGTAATCGCCTGACTTTCCACAGTCAACACAGATCACTGCCACCAAAATTATTTTCCAACCTGCTGCTGCTGAGTTTTTGCTGTGGGATGATGCAGTATGGGTAGGCACACACAAGTCCATAAAGAACTTGACATAATCTGTCGTAGAGTCAGTATTTCTGTAAAGATTCTAGTAAGAATCTTTTAAGACAGATCAGTGATCCAGATGATATGCTGGTAGAACTTGGAGAAGATTTTCTTGAGGTCACAATGACTGATGTTAACATCTTCAGGAACAGTAATCCCTAAGAAAGAAAAATAATTTACACTGGAAATATACGTTATGTAAAATAAAAGATTAAAATGGAATGTCAAGATTATGTGCTATATCTTCTTTACAAGATTTTTCCACACCTTACTTTATTGCTTTCCAAGGCTTCACATAAAACCAAGAAAACCAGTACAAAAAAAATACCCTTTTACTAAATATTTATCTCTGTTTCATTCAGAACTCTCAAAACTTGAATTGCTTACTTTGGCAAGTAAAAAATATATATAATTATGTATTTCAATGTGCTATGCGTGTGTGCTAATATTGTATAGGAAAAGGGAGTGGGGAGAAGGGGTGTTTAAAAAAAAGCAAATCAGTTTTATGAATCTGAGCTATTTTATGATAATGTCTGTGGACATGAGTAGGATCCAGATTGGGTAACATAAAGATTCCATACTTCCTTTGCAATGCACTACACATAATTAACACTAACAATTTCTTCATGTTCTAAATTGTCCCTAATATGTGCTTGGTGTGTGTGTGTGTGTGTGTCCTGCGGTGGGTTGGTGCCCTGCTTTGCACCCTGTGTTGGTTGGGATTGGCTCCAGCAGACCCCCGTGACCCTGTGTTTGGATTCAGCGGGTTGGACAATGGATGGATGAATGGATGAAAATTCTTCATGTCAAACACACATCTCAGGTTTGTTTAAAAACAACACAAAAAAAAAGCTTTGAGGAAGATAATTATCTCCTTAGACCTTAGACCAAATTAAGTAATCCATTTAAGATCTTCATGATTACAGGTCATTACATCTTAGGCCTGAAAAGATTTATCACAGTACCAAAAATCAGTGCTTTAAGGACACTAAATCGCTCCAAGTAAATTTGACTCTAATCAAAAAAAAGAATTTTTTTCTGCCCCATTCAGACAATAAATACATTTATCAAAGAGTTATATTATGACAAGAATGGCTGTGCCAATGATTTAATGTTGCTTCCATAATTTAACTCTAATCCTTGCTAAATGAATATTATTTTTATTATCATATATTAAGGAGAATAACTGATCAGAAGTGCTGAGTCTCTTCATATGCATTAATCTTATCTTGACATTTTCTTTTGTTTTTCTGCATGTCAGGGTGATCCTTGTAATTCAAAGATGTTCCAGTGGTGAATTATAAGCAGTGGTGTTCCAGAAACACACTGACCACTAAAAGTGGTGTTTATTGAATTGTTTATAATCAAATCATTTAGGAAGATCTGCCTATTTTTTTATATGGTTTCATTAATCATTACTCTAAATGTGTCTCTAATGCAGTATATATTAATCTTCAAAATTATGCATGTTAAAGCAAGTAAAATTACAGTACAATAGAACACACAGTATAGTAATGTTGACCATCAGGGTGACTTAAGTGGGGCCCTGGTCGCGAAGATGCCTTCACATATGTGAGGATAAATTGGCTAATAAAGGTATTCACAGCAATCTGCTATCCAGCACACACCTAAATAAAATGCTTTTAAAAGAGAAATATGAGTTCTGGTTGGTTGATATGGGCAGGGCACAATCAAAGTAGGTGTCTAATAGGTAAATCTTATGAGATTGTACATTTGATGTTTTACTGTGCAGCAAAAGAGGAATAAGTGCAAATGGATAATCGTTAAAAATGAGAGTCCAATGGTTCAGGGAAAAGAAATGTTTAAAAAATATACAAGCAAAAGACACTGTTTTGGTGAAAACTATACTTGACATTTTCAAAAACAATGGTGAACAAGCTGTAAATACTGCAGTTGAGACTGACCTTACAGATAATCAGAACTTGAAAAGGCTAATGCCATTACCACTTGTAGCTGCAATGTGCAGTCTAATTTTGTGGTGTCCCATAACAACAACATGGAGGTGAGTAACAATGTAGAGGACAACAAGGTTGCAGCAGGAAATAAGACTTACCAAATAACAACAAAGCCAAATGAGCTGTCTTTTATTCTGTTTCATGTAAATATGCAAAACCAACATTCTTAGTTATATGTCACATTTTTGCCACAAAGCAGTAGTGTCCTTTAAAAATGTTTGATTGAAAGTTGATTTTCTGTAAATGTGATGTTGTACTTATCAATTAGGTTGTTACAATCTTTCACTAATAAACAAAAAAAGTGAAGCTGACCCCATATAATATTTTTGGGTTTTTTTCTACCTTAGTCTCAGCACCTGACTTATAACTGACATATGTGACGTTCATAATGTCTGAGGGTATGCCTGGGCCTAATGGGGTAGTGAGGTGAGTGAAACGTTTTGAGCTTGGACACCCAAGGCTCTGTGGGGGTCTTAATCTGGCCTTGAGGGCAGCAATTATAAAAGTAAAGCAGGGAATTACAAAATAGTTTTCAATCTAAAGAAAAATATTGGGACTTCACTTGGATTCTTTTTTGCACATGCCCTGCTTGTGCATGAATATGTTCATTTAATGCATTATTACAGGTACAATAGTTATCAAGTTATTGTGAGTGGATACATAATAACATTTTAAGATAGTTCAGTACAGTTTTGCTTTATCACATTCAAACTAAACATAACAATAGAAGGTCTGAAATACAAGAGAGAAACAGTAATGCATCAGCCCTGGCTGGAACATTAAAGAAGCAGAAACCTTACAGGCAGACCCGGAGACAGTGTTTCAGAGAGTGGTTGTCACAAAGCTGAAATGTAACACAAGCTGTATTTACATGAGAAACATTAGGAGCAGATACGTTTATATTCTGCATCTCAAATTAATACTTTCATTTTGACAATATACCATTCATACCATAGAAATTAAAAGTGAAACGTAATGATAGAAATTATAATGTAAAAGTACTTAATGTCACAAAAACATACTGTATTTTTTCAGAATGCATACTGTTTTATGCTATTGTACTAGTGACATGAGTTTTAACTTGATATGAAACATTTCTGTCGTCTTTTAATGACTAATTCCAATAAAGAGAACAAGGTGATTGACTGCCAAGTAAGAGAAAACTAAAACTAAAAAGTAACTTTTAGATTCCATTTGAAATTCTTAGATCCCTATAATCAATTCATGTTTTTATGACTTTATTATATTACAATAATGTTAACAAAGCAAATAACTTATAAATACAAGTGTATCTAAATATTTCTTTCGAAAAAGTAAACATGTACTGTTACTGCCTTATACCACAACAGACTTTCCCAGCCCCTGAGTTGACTTTTTCTGGCCTAACTATCTTTTAATATGCAACATTCACAGTACCGGAAATAAATTAACTCAAGAAAATATTTTCTTGTGAACTTCTTTAAGAAGTAGGTGAAATAAAACAGAACGGTGTAAGTATTACAACTGATGAGGTGCTTACAAATTGTATAACTATCTTCTTTTTTGGATGTTTTTGTGTCTAGTTTCTATACCCTTTTTATACTTTTTATTTCTATTGTATTTATAAGACTACTAATTTTTTCTTGTTTTAATGTATTTTTGTTACTTATCAACATATCTATTTATTTTTACTGTACTAAAAGTTTTTTCTCAGTTTCCTGCTTTACTTTATATATAGTAAGCATATAAGCAATATTGTTCATTTTTGCTCAAATGATCTGAGACTAGCACATTTAGTTTTTGATCAAATCTCTAATATCTTCTGTCTTCAATGTTTGGATCCTCCTCCTGCCTTCTACTGAGTTTATTTCTTTTGCTTCACTTCTCTCTTCCATTTTCTGCATCATTTCATTCATTAGTCATGGTTTATTTATTCTGATTCCTTTCTTATAACCTAGCCACTTGATTGCTCATTCCAGCACATTATGTCTCAGCTTTTTCCACCTTATGTCTGTGTTGTGTTCACTGTCTTTTTTTAACCATTTTTAATGTTCTCGCTTTATGTTTCTAGTTTCCCTTTCAAGTTCTTTGAATTGATTATTTTGTAACTTTCTAGATTCTGGTTTGATTCAGCATTGCTTACGTATTTATGCTGTTATTGTCCAAAAATGTATCTTATATTGGATGGTTAATTATTGTTAATTGGATGAATTACTTTGATGCTACGTTTATTTTTGTATTTCTTTTTAACTTTCTTCTTCCGTCATATTAAAAAAACAATTTCACTGAAATAGTGGCAAATCTAACTTTGAAACTCATCAGGAAATTAAAGTGAGCAACATGGTATTGAATTGGTGATGTGCATAAAGAGGTACTTTTTGGCCATTGAAATCTATATTTCCAAGCTTAAAACTTTATAATGCTTAGCATGCACAATCAAACGCCTGCTGCATTTTGTCATCTAACAGAAAACATTAGATGTTTGACATAGAACAGATGACATTTTCATCGTTTAAGTTCACTAGTTAGCTAGTAGCTAAGTTAGGTCCCCTCGTATGCTCTCCAAGTGCCGTCTTAAATTCCATCTTCACTTAACTTTCCTTAATTTCCACCAGACCCATTTCTTGCTATATGTGGACTATGCAGATGCATCGGGGCCCCAAAGCCACTAGGGGCTCCCCCAGCTGCAAGTACTGCCTCGATATATTTGGGGAGTATTAACATTATCTGTCTGTTTGCAGCCATTTAAGCCCTATCACATGTTTAGTGAAACACTTATATACTTAAAAATTAAATGTAGGATATAAGCAAAACTAAGCTGCAATAATAGGGAAGCTGTGGCTTGTGTTTGTTAGGGAATCAGTTAAAAGTCAATGATTATCACTAGGCTGTTGTGTCATGCATCATATCTGCAGGTATGATGAGATGACTCACTGACAGCCGCACATCATGTCAGGAGGACGGTAACCAAAGCCACATTGATACCTAAGAAGGCATCAAAAAAGGCTTATCCCTATGGTGTTGAAAAACATAAAAAGAAAAAAGATTTTCAAGAAGAAAAATGTGCATAGAATAAAGGTAAAGCATTTGTTAACAATGTTGCAATGGATCAAAGGTGGGAAGTAAAGAAGTAAAACAACTGTGTTACTGTTCTTAAGTAGAATTTACATGTAGACTATCTGTATCTTTACTTGGGTAAGTTATTTGTTTGAAACTTTTTTAGTTTAATTTACTACATTTCAAAGGAAACAAATGTGTGCTCCCTACGATAAAAAATATTTAAACTACTATTTTGCAAACAAGTTACTGTGTCTGAAAAACAGAGGAATCTAAGCCAGATAATTTTAATTTAATTATTCACAAAAATATGCAAAATTGAAGGGCTATCCCATTATTTTTATATTTGCACATTTTTTCTTCGTATACAAAACATTAAGCATGTGGGTAAGAAGCAAACATCATTTAAAAAGTAAAGATATGGTCAAACCAATGTCTAGCAACGCTGGACTTATTAATGAAATCGAAAATACAAGTATGTCAGAAAATATGCCCCATACAAGTGGTTGCCACAAAAATGAGCATTGGTGAATGTGTTGCCTTTTGTGTCAGCCATAAAAACATGAGATAATAGCATTCAAAATTCACCCTCCAATTTTAAAAAACACATAGAGGTAAGCGTGCTCACATGAAATTTTGTTTGACTTGCCATTTGGATATATTGATTATTAAAACATAACAAAAATCAATTAAAATAAACTGATTTGTCAATGACATTATCGGAATAGGCTATTAAGTTATTGTAAATATGGTGAGCATGTAAAACAGATTTTTATTTACGTTAAGAAATATATCTACATATTAGGGAATCCATTCCTGGGCTCCCGGGAATGAAACTGCCGTAATTCCTGGCAAAATGGGAACAGCCAAGCTTACATATATAGTGTGTAAAAGTGTAAAAGAAATCAAGAAATAACAGAGTTATAGTTGAAAATAGTTAAGTGGCACGGTTTTTTGGCCCACGGTGTAGTGTGTTGCTCATTAATTCATTCAACAACAGACCAGCAACAGGCAGTCTCCCGGCTCCCACTAAGACTGAGCACAGTGGACTGGGAGGTGTCTGCACTCTGCAGCTCACGAATGCCGGGACAGGGCAGAGTTCATTGACGTCTGTGCTGTTGACAGCTTTGAACAGCAACTTGAAATTGCAAAACGTCAGTCTGTTGCATCCGCATTATCTGTGCCAAGAAACTTGCCATCACAGAATGATGACAAGAAACTGGATGCATCAGTAAAAGCTGAAATGGCGGTGTTTCAGAGCAACAGCAAGCGCGGGCATTGTTTAGAACAAGTGTATCAGTATCTGATGACTGTGCCGCCTACTTCAGTGAAGGCAGAGTGTGCTTTCTCAGCGGCTGGCGTACTCTGCACGAAGGTGTGCTCTCGCCTGGACAACCGCACGCTGGACACATTGTGCTTTCTACTCTCTTATTACCACAACTAACTAGATACATGTTGTGAGGGATGGCCGGCAGTTTATCCCGGCCAACACCCCCAGGCCGCTAGAGGGAGTCCTCCCTGCAACATGTGCCCCGAATTCCCGCAGGACATTATGGACAATGGTGTTCGGCTGCACAGCCCTGCTGGATGCCATGGGGGCTGCCAGGGGATGCTGCAGGGAGGCACGAATGTTTCTATTATAGCCCGGAAGTACTACCTCGTCACAGGGACGGAAGAAATGAAGTACTTCCGGGCTGAAGAAAGAGAGAAGTTTTCATCTGACCCAGAAGTGCTATGGCATCACATGGGCTGAAGGACAGAAGTACTTCCGGGTCAAGGACTATTTAAAGGACTGTGGGAAACCCAGCAGATTGAGCCGGAGTTGAGAGGGAGTGTGACAGAGCTGCTGGGTGGAGAGGAGGATTAATTATTGATTTATAGTTGTTTATTGGGTATTGTGGAGTTGGAGGTGCTTTGTGCACATTTTTGTTATAATAAATTAATTTTTGGGAATTTTACCTGTTGTTTCAACGTGTTGTCTGCGGGTTTGGAGGTGCGACAGCGCCCCCTACTGTCACAATGTACTTATATGACAGCATGAACTGCTTGTAGTTTGGGTTAGTCTTTTATTGGTGTCAACATATTGCAGTAGTTTTATTAAAAAGAAGTGGCAGTTGTTCTAAAACTGATCACATGTGAGATGCCTGTGCACTGTGTCATTCCCGGGAATGACATGCGGCATTCCCGGGAATGGATTCCCTACTACATATATATATATATATATATATATATATATATACAATATATAAAATCCAATGTCTGTCTGTCCGTCTGTCCACTTTTCACGAGATAACTACTTAACGGATTTAGATCTGGTTGTCTTTCTATAAATTGCTTGAACATTCCAGTTGATTCTGTGATGTCATTGATCGCGCTAAGTGTGCAAATCCGAAAGAGCGACTGCAGGCTCAAGGGAGAGGGGTGGGGCCCTCCTCACTCACGCACCAGCCTCGGTTTGAGTCAGTCTACCTCTCATCACATGTTGGAGCGCACCTTGCCTTTGCTTAGCTAGTGAAACCTGTTTGTTCAACAGACATTATCATCTACTGACTGTTAAGGAGTGACATTTGATGTTTTTGAGAGAGAGATCAGAGCTACGTGTGTTTCAGAGGGTAGCTAGTGATTGCCAGAGATATCACAGCCACATGCTTTTCTCCCCACAAGGGGGGCACTCACCTGTGAGAGCTGAACACGGTCAAATACAGTGCCAAAGTTTGACTTTGGAGTGTACCTACCTTCCACTTGGCCAGAATTACATTTTTATTTTTATTGATTTTTAAAGGTTGTCCTATTTCACTACTACATGGGCAAAGCCACGGAGAACAGCTAGTGTGTGTATATATATATATATCTGTCACAAACCGAGTCCAAAACAGAACTGAGGGAATAGGGAAAAGTTGGAGGTTTTTAAAGGGGAAGACAGGAAGTGAGATTAAAGCGGTCGGGCTCAGGAAGGTCTTTAGCCATAGGTTTGAGCTCGGAGGTGACATCACAGGGGCAGGAGCTGGCAAGGTCTTCTTCCATAGGCTCGGTCCCAGAAGTGACGTCAAAAGGGCCAGGTGGAATCTCCTGTGAATGGTCAGCAGGCAAGGGAGAAAAAGAGTCAGTGCACTCTGCCACATCCCGGTAAGATTCGGAACCGGTCTTGCTCAAGCCCTTTAGCTGCCTCCCATGCGCATGTGTGTGTGACAATATATATATATATATATATATATATATATATATATATATATATATATATATAGGTAAAATTCTGTTACAACAAACTGCCAGGGACCTAAAAAATATTTCGTTGTAATGAGATTCTCTATTTGTCACTATAGTGCTTTCTTTAACTTGCATCCAGGCTTTTGCAATCATTTCAATAGCTTCTTTCTCGTTAATTTTAATCTTGTCCTGTCTACAAGTTATGCTGACGAGAATTTTCCTCAGCATTTCCTTGCGCTAATACACTTTCAGGGTGCGAATGTTGTCCAAATCCAATGACTGAAACACTGCTATGCAATTGGGTAGGAGGAATTCAACGTGAACATTATCTAAATGCGGAAGCATGTTGTGGGCAGCACAGTTATCAACCAGAAGCCGATTCACCAATTTCTTCTTCATATTGTGAGGTTTCTGAACTCTTTTGGGATCCCCCCCCCCCCACTCCTCATCCAATGGGAACGTCACGCTGAAGTGTGTCCCATAGCGCGATTTCTGCATCTGTGGAAGATTGTTTGTCCGTTGCTGGGGCAGGGCTGCAGTGAAGTGCCACAGAAGCAAATCATAAAAGATTGGGGTCACGCTATAAGTTACCTGTCTTACACCCCAAAACACGAGGCTGAGTCTCAGTACTTTAGCAAAACCAGCTTTATTCAGCTTGAAACAGGAACAGCAGGGTTATTTATTGTAGCGTCATCTGCCACTCTCCTATACACAGACACAGCAATCAGGCAGGGTTATGGCCAGGTTAGTGACCAAGTAATCCTGTTCCCTGCATTTATAATGTTGCTTGCATCACCCATCGAGATCTTTTCTGTTTGCTTCAGTGCTGAGCCGCATCAGAGCTGTGAGCCTGCAGTTGCCCCGGCAACAGATAAACAGTCTTCCACAGACGTGGTGATTGCACTTTGGGACGATCTTCAGCGTGTTGTCTAGTTGGGGGAGGTCACAAGAGAGTTTAGAAACCTCACATTTTCTTGAATGAGTGCCACGTTAAATAGGAATGTTTCTTGAACGAGCATCACTGAACCACATAAAAAATGCTTTTTTTGTGTCTTCAAATGCAGCAGTTCACATACATTTTGCAACCCAAGATTTTTCTTCTTTTTTTGCTCGGTCTTTCATTTTTTTTCTAATATGAACTGTTATCGTTTTTTCGTGTCTGCCGTTTCTATAGGAGGGTGACAATGAGTTAAATTCCAATAGATGTTTTTCAAATGTTGACAAGCAATAAGCAAAAGGTATCACTGAAAACCACCAAAAACAAAAACAGCAAAAAAAAAGTCTGAAGAAAGAACATTTTTTTTACAATGTTTCTGTTTAGGGATCATTGAGCACAACTAATCTGCAACCACAGAACTGCTCTGTGGATGATTCATTCATGCATTTCAAGGTCACTTCGTTGTAATGAAAGTATCTGCTGAATGTACTTCGTAGTAACAAGATTTCTATAGACTTGTGTCATATGGGGAAACTGTCGGGACCATAAAAATAATTTGTTGTAATGAAAATTGTGTTGTAAAGATATTCGTTGTAACGGAATTTTACTTGTATATGTATACACACACATAGAGATATGGGGAGATAATTAACTGGAATGGAAGCCAAAGAAATAGTTAATTTCAGATTTATAAGTCATTTATAAGGCTTCTTCACACATTTTTGTAACTGAAGCACTTAATGAATGTTTGTTTTCATTGTATTTCTCATTAGCTCTTTTCACTTTTACCACTTGAAATAAATAATTGTCTAGTAAACATCTTATACCTGATTCTAACTTGAGTAAATATGATTAACGCATACTTTGACTTTGAACAGAGTACTTTTATAGATGAGGACTTGCACTTTTACTTAAGTAATGAATTTCTGTACTTCTGCCACCTCTGCAATGTGTAAATCTTTTACTTGTAAGATGTGCAGTGCCTTGATAATCACCTCTCTGTCTATCTGTCTCTCTCTCTCTCTCTCTCTGATTGCTAATTGCTGCAATCATAAAGATTCTCTCCCTCTTTATCATTAATTTAGTCTTGTTTTTATTACTTTAAAGAGATAAAAGCAGAAGAACTTTGAAAATGATAACTTTGAAATTGGGTGCATGCTTTAAAAGGCCACTGTATATTGCAATGTTTACTTATATTTGTTAAAAAAAAATTCTGTATTAGTGTAACATAACTGAACATTTGAAGAAGATGCATCATCTGCTGAATTTATGGATACAGAGGAGCCATCATTGTTTACCTTTTATTAACATTTTCTGTAGGTTTAAATTTCTTCGGTCACCTTGACATCATTAACTTGAATTTTAGATTTACAAATCTAGACTGTTGTTTTCTTCTTAAAGTGTAACAGATTTTTGCATCATCATGGATCATCTTAAAGGATTTTAACTCCCCCCATCATAGTTTTAGAAAATAGGCCCCCCAAACAGAATCTTGTATAGGGCCCCCAAAAAGCTAGAAAAGGCCCTGATTTCCACCAGTATCACTAAGTACATACTTTATAGTTTAATTTAAATATTTTTATTGTGTCAACTTCATTGATTCTTTTAAGAATTTTGAAGACTCCCTTGTGACACCTTCTCTGCTCAAATCTACTGTAATTTCTCAAGTTTTCTCGACTATGACATGCTCTTGAATCCAAAGAACTATTAGGTTGCTTCCAGAGCCACTGCCTTTTTCATACAATGGTGATTGGAAATGGACACAGTGTGGTCTAATTAGCATCTTAGGCAGTATATGAAAAGTGTTCCAGGAATGATATTCAGCAAAAATTTTCAATGTGTAATCCTCTTTACAGCTTTTTAGTTCCTTCAAAGCTTTGCCTGGACAAAGAGAATTTTGCATCAATGTTAGCCTAAAAGTGCTTTTGAGAAATAGCTCAGGGTTCCTTATCATGTGTTTATCATTAACGTGTCTTTGATTACATGCACTTCGAACCTGTCTGTATTAAATAGAACATAATGGACTTCACCCTAGCTTTGTTGTCATTTTTAATGTGGTATTACAGGCATATTTATTGCTATTTTGAAATTATTACTTTGCATTATGCTCACCCACCTCCTTCCCTTTACCTTATTGGCTTAACTGCAGACTGCAGCCTGAGGTCTGGATGTAATTTTAAAGAAACACAGATTCATGAAAACTAGTAATAGAATATTTTGACCAAAGGTCAATTTTTAATTTTGCATTTTTGTTGTCTTATTTGAAGCCACATGCTGTACAAATATAACTAAAGGACAATCAGACAATCAACACATCTGTGGAGACTCAGCTCAAACAGATAGGAAGAGTATCTGGACACCTTGAAGCTTCAAACAAGTTTACTGGGAATGGTTAGTGGATTTATCTGTTCAGGATGGCTCCATTTCACATCTCTGGAAAAGCTTCTCTTGCATGTTTGTCCTTATCTCTTTGTCCTTACATAGACTTTTGAGGTGTCAGGACAGTTTGCCAAACTGGTCTACATGTACTGTGTCAGAAAGGCTTATGATCATGTAGCCCAGTATATTTTTTGAAATATGCTAAAAGCATGTGGTTTCAGAGTCATTGCTACTTGCCTTTCCACTTCTGTGGTTACAAAGTGGAAGATATGTTTGTATAAACAGCATTCAGTAGAGTTAATGTATTAACATTCTGGGACTCCATTAAAGGTGTGTCTTGGTTCCTCTTAACATTGACTTGCAATACATTAAACTGCTGATAATAATTAATGCTTATATATTAGCTGTTAGCAGGATAAATTAACAGACACCAAGTAAGACACCAAGTAAATTAGTTTGCCAACAAACTTCCTTTACTCTAGATTTGTGAATGTTTATCCTATAATTCCTCAGGATGTCCTTATGTTGCAAATATAATTGTTAAAAAATAAATTAAATTGTATAACACATTGTTTATATTAAACACAGATATAGCTTTTAATAACAATAAAAAGCAGTGAAGGGATAATATCGGAGAGAAGTAAAACAATAATAATTAAGTTTCTAGTTGTGAGGTGGTTTTAAACCCAATTCCAGGGTTATGTGGGACAATGTCCTGGAAACACATTTGATGCAAGTTTACAAATCCAGAAGCCCTTCAAGTAGACAAAGATTTCCCTGTACTCCTGGGCTATCCATTGGCCTTAAATGGCAGAATTTTAAGCTACAACCTCACTTACCATTTCCTTTGGCAGAACCAAACAGTCCTACACATTTCTACTAGGAAAACCTATGCCTTTAAGCAGATGGAAAGGAGATTGCCCTTCTTCTGTTCAGCTATGAAATGTGCCCAAATAATGTCACTTAAAGATCTTGCAACCACTTACTACACCTCACTGACCCCTCTCTGTCTCCCTATTTGTCTTTCTCTCATAGACTAACAAACTTTTCTAACAATTCCTGGGTGATTTTCCCACTTTCATCCCAGGTGAACATTAGATGTTTCCATTACAGCAACAACTTTTCCTACTCCATATTCATATCTCTCTTCCCTTTCCAGGGCACCCATTACTCAAAAAGGGCATACTGCTCTTACCAGCCCCTACACTTCAGCATTGGCATGAGCAGCACCTCAGCATGTGAGTCTTTGTCTTCCTCAGAGGAGATAGATAGATAGATAGATAGATAGATAGATAGATAGATAGATAGATAGATAGATAGATAGATAGATAGATAGATAGATAGATAGAACTTTATTTGTCCCCAGGGGGAAATTTGACATTTTACAGAAGCTCTTTAAATAAATAAACACACACACATTGGTCTGAACACATACCAGAATGACTATAAAGCAAAAACATAAAAAAGGAAGCGAAGTTCGGACTTGGCTGTCACAGCGAAGGCATTAGGCAGACATATTGCCCCAGTAGCGTTTAGTATACACTGTATTGTTCTTCCTTCTGCCACCCTCATTGTACCTCCTGCCAAATTCTTTTCACCTGTATGCCCTTTCACCACATATATTTGTAAAATGAAAAAGAATATAAGCAATATTATCATTCATTATATGTTGTAGGTTTTGGATTTTATATATTTGTTGTGAAAAACTGATGTGAAATGAACAGCCGTGATACACACAAAAAGGTTTGGGACAGCCACCCATATATTGTGCCTGGCTGCAAAAGGGTTTTGAAAGAGCACTCATGTGCATTGTTTTGAGTCTTGAACTGAACTAATGGGATGTGGCTTTAAAGGCCAAAACTGGAAGTGATGTCATCCGTTTGCCGGAACCAGAAGTGACATCTTGCATGCCGCCAGAACCGGCAGTGACGTCATTGATGGTGTGTCTGGTAGGTTTTCCTGTATCTGGCATGCAGAGATAACAGAAGTAGGATCAGTGCACCCTGCCACCCCCTGGCCTGGAGGGTAATTACCTTGACTTGGTCGACTCAGTTTCCTCCTACTCGCACATTTGTGACACTGATAAGTAATTAACCACTCAATTCATTATTAGGGTTTGGAAATGTAATTACTAATATTGACAGAAAAAAGCAAACTATGATGATTGCACTGGAAAGTATTTCATGTACATTCTTTTTTGATTCCAGGTATTGGTTGCTCTTATTAAAAATACATCTTTCAAAACAAAATACAACTTGAGTATATATTCAAGTTTTGCTCACCATTTCTGAGACTTTCAGTGACACTAGGGAGGGGACTGATGGCCCTAAGTTTCCTTAAACTCAATAGATAAACAACACTACCTTTCTCGAAAGCTAGCATATTCTCTTAGCTCTCAAATGTACTGATGAATCACATCTTAATACATCTGCAGACTGAAATACTGAAAACTCCAGTGAAACCTTAAAAGAAAATATGACAAAAGGAAAAACAAACCAATATATGAATTAAAGTTTGTATGAGAAGGAAACGGAGGTAAGTGCTGTTTAAAAATATGTTTCTGGATAGACTGACTTACTACTTTTGCCTGTTTCCTTCTAATGTAATTAGTTTATCCAATGTATTCTCCCAGTTTAGCCTTGAGTGTTTCATTTCTTTTCACAGATACACATTTTCAAGAAAAAAAAAATTCTTCTGGCAAGAAAGCATTTTATTTTCATTTTTTTGATTAACACTATATAATCTGTACCTAAGGAAATAGCCCACCTGAAGTGTCAAAAGCATCTTGCTGTTGCTAATGGGGCTGCATGACAATATTACCCACCAAGGTTGTATGATTCTATGTATTGCTTCATATTTGCTGCCTTGGTTTTAATGCAATTAAATATAGTTTTGAGTGAAAATATAAAAGCCAGTGTAAAACACAAATGAACACTGGAAAAAAGTTGGGGATCCACCTCGAATATTATATACACTGCAAACAAAACAAAAAATTAGCTGAATGAGAACTGTCTGGGTCAGCATCCAAATTGGGACAGGATAGGAAGGGAAGGTGCTGGGCTTTTATATTTGCAGGGGAGGAAGAGGCGGATCTGTGAGGGTTCAAGCAGGAAGTGAGGTCAGAAGGAGGCATGGTTAGGAAGGAAATGCAGGAACTGGAGGAGCGCTTTGTGGGTTTCTGTTCAGGTGATCTGCAGAAGAGGGAGAAGAAAGGTTAGTGCACTTCGTCAACCCCTGCCTCGTTTTCTGCTCTCAGTTAAGCCCTTAGCCTGCCTCTCAAGCGCACGCATCTTTGTCTGACTGTTACTAGTGTTCTTTCCTCGTCTAACTGTAGTCCCTGAAGAACGACATTCTCGTGAAGCCTTCTACTGCAGGTAAGCAGGGTTAAAATAAAGGTTTGAACGTAAAGACAGTCCCAAGTGAAGATGGAAATTCATTATGCCTAGAAAGATGAATATTGTTGACTGTTTTTTCCTTCCCTCCTCATTACGAGTAGGGTAGAATTGGTTTATGGTTCAGTCATGATTTCAGCAGAGCGTATTATATTCTCCATATTTTTTATTAAATACGGATCAATTAAAATAAGCATAGTAAAGAGTAACTAATTTAACTACATAAATACATACTCCTTGGCCAGAATTACAGTTGATGGATATTTAGATAGATAGATAGATAGATACTTTATTTTCCCAAGGGAAAATTCACATACTCCAGCAGCAGCATACTGATACAAAAAAAACAATATTAAATTAAAGAGTAATAAAAATGTAGGTAAAAACACACAACTTTGATTAATGTTAATGTTTACCCTCCTGGGTGGAATTGAAGAGTCGCATAGTTTGGGGGAGGAACGATCTCCTCAGTCTGTCAGTGGAGCAGGACAGTGACAGCAGTCTGTTGCTAAAGCTGCTCCTCTGTCTGGAGATGACACTGTCTAGTGGATGCAGTGGATTCTCCATTATTGACAGGAGCCTGCTGAGCGCCCGTCGCTCTGCCACGGATGTCAAACTGTCCAGCTCCATGCCTACAATAGAGCCTGCCTTCCTCACCAGTTTATCCAGGCATGAGGCGTCCTTCTTCTTTATGCTGCCTCCCCAGCACAGCACTGCGTAGAAGAGGGCATTCGCCACAACTGTCTAATAGAACATCTGCAGCATCTTATTGCAGATGTTGAAGGACGCCAGTCTTCTAAGGAAGTATAGTATATACAGTGGTGTGAAAAACTATTTGCCCCCTTCCTGATTTCTTATTCTTTTGCATGTTTGTCACACAAAATGTTTCTGATCATCAAACACATTTAACCATTAGTCAAATATAACACAAGTAAACACAAAATGCAGTTTGTAAATGGTGGTTTTTATTATTTAGGGAGAAAAAAAAAATCCAAACCTACATGGCCCTGTGTGAAAAAGTAATTGCCCCCTGAACCTAATAACTGGTTGGGCCACCCTTAGCAGCAATAACTGCAATCAAGCGTTTGCGATAACTTGCAATGAGTCTTTTACAGCGCTCTGGAGGAATTTTGGCCCACTCATCTTTGCAAAATTGTTGTAATTCAGCTTTATTTGAGGGTTTTCTAGCATGAACCGCCTTTTTAAGGTCATGCCATAGCATCTCAATTGGATTCAGGTCAGGACTTTGACTAGGCCACTCCAAAGTCTTCATTTTGTTTTTCTTCAGCCATTCAGAGGTGGATTTGCTGGTGTGTTTTGGGTCATTGTCCTGTTGCAGCACCCAAGATCGCTTCAGCTTGAGTTGACGAACAGATGGCCGGACATTCTCCTTCAGGATTTTTTGGTAGACAGTAGAATTCATGGTTCCATCTATCACAGCAAGCCTTCCAGGTCCTGAAGCAGCAAAACAACCCCAGACCATCACACTACCACCACCATATTTTACTGTTGGTATGATGTTCTTTTTCTGAAATGCTGTGTTCCTTTTAAGCCAGATGTAACGGGACATTTGCCTTCCAAAAAGTTCAACTTTTGTCTCATCAGTCCACAAGGTATTTTCCCAAAAGTCTTGGCAATCATTGAGATGTTTCTTAGCAAAATTGAGACGAGCCCTAATGTTCTTTTTGCTTAACAGTGGTTTGCGTCTTGGACATCTGCCATGCAGGCCGTTTTTGCCCAGTCTGTTTCTTATGGTGGAGTCGTGAACACTGACCTTAATTGAGGCAAGTGAGGCCTGCAGTTCTTTAGACGTTGTCCTGGGGTCTTTTGTGACCTCTCGGATGAGTCGTCTCTGCGTTCTTAGGGTAATTTTGGTCGGCCGGCCACTCCTGGGAAGGTTCACCACTGTTCCATGTTTTTGCCATTTGTGGATAATGGCTCTCACTGTGGTTCGCTGGAGTCCCAAAGCTTTAGAAATGGCTTTATAACCTTTACCAGACTGATAGATCTCAATTACTTCTGTTCTCATTTGTTCCTGAATTTCTTTGGATCTTGGCATGATGTCTAGCTTTTGAGGTGCTTTTGGTCTACTTCTCTGTGTCAGGCAGCTCCTATTTAAGTGATTTCTTGATTGAAACAGGTGTGGCAGTAATCAGGCCTGGGGGTGGCTACGGAAATTGAACTCAGGTGTGATACGCCACAGTTAGGTTATTTTTTAACAAGGGGGCAATTACTTTTTCACATAGGGCCATGTAGGTTTGGATTTTTTTTCTCCCTAAATAATAAGAACCATCATTTAAAAACTGCATTTTGTGTTTACTTGTGTTATATTTGACTAATGGTTAAATGTGTTTGATGATCAGAAACATTTTGTGTGACAAACATGCAAAAGAATAAGAAATCAGGAAGGGGGCAAATAGTTTTTCACACCACTGTATATATATATATATATATATATATATATATATATATATATATATATATTTAATGCATATTTGGTCAAATATTATAGCAAAAACATTTAGAAAGAGATTGGTGATGTATCTAAAAACATATTATTTTGGTTACTTTCATAGCTATAATTTTATCTATAGTATCTTTCATTGTTAGTCTACAGTATGCATTAGGTGATTTTATGTTCTATACATTATCAGGAACTGCTGTGATTGTAAAAGGGAGCACTATGCAGATTTTTTTTTCTGTTTTTATTTGGTATTTTATGTTTTTAAATATAAGCAATTTGTGATTTTTATAAAGGAGTGATACTGCATGTAGTTATTGTTGCTCATATATTTGACACTGTTCTTTGTATTTATGTGCAGCAAATTTCCTTAGAAGCAGAACTGTGATGCACTGCCTGTTTCAGTATTAAAAGCAGGGAGTAAAGTCTTAACAAACTAATACAAATAATACAGCTTCTATGTAGAAGGAAGCTATTTTAAGCACACTTTAAGTAATTATACACAGTACAACCTGCTTGGTTGGTATGAGAAAGAAATTGTAGGGGTGCAATTAAACAAAATAGTGTTGGTTTATTACAAAAACACCACAAAAGAGACGTTTATCTATTATTTGATGCAGTGCATAACTGCCTCCTCAGTGAATGACAGGATGGAATGTGAAAATAAATACATTTGTTCAGGGAAGTAGGATGGAAAGTGTGAAAAATAAAACTACTCAGAAAAGTAAAAGAACAAGATCAGAGATGTGTTACTTTTGTATGTGTATGATGATACATTCCATATCATGTCAGGTGTTCTCTTAAAAATTATTTTCCAATTCATGAGAAATGTTTCTGTTAAATGCTACATGTCATGCATCATGTAATTAAGAAATAAATTCCACTGACAGTTGTTTTTTTAATGAATAATTTTGTTTCCTTGTCTTAAATTACTGTAGATTACCTGCTTCATGAAGTTTTCACTTTCTTTAAAAGCACATTTGTCAATCTGTTATTTTATGATTGAAAGGAATTCATCCTGGTTGAACTAAGTGTTAGCCAGGAAACCAGTTCTGGATGGTGTTCAGCACAAACTCACGCATATACCTACACTAACTCACAGCAGGTCAATTTAGAGTCACAATTTGCCAAACCACTTCAGAAGATGGCAGTTAAACAAGAGTCATGCCAACCCACATATAGGGAGAAAATGCTGGCTTCACATGGTCAATGACAAGGATGTAATTCAAACTTAGTCCCAGAAAGTTGTGAGGGAAATGCGCCACTACCGACCCCCACTCCCCCCTTTCAACCTTAATGTTATTATCATAGACATTTACTAAAGTGAAGCTAATCTGAAACTCACCATCAATCCACTACTAGTTAATCTGACAACATTTTACCATGACAGCGTATACAATTACAAGACACTACACAATTACAAGAAATAAAAAATGAATGACTCCATGCATTCGGCTATGTTCTCTAAACCTGTTCTTAGGGTTAGCCTATCTAAAAAAAAACAGGTGCATGACTTAAGTAATTCTGCATGACATGCCAGTCTATCACGCAGTGTACTCAGGCTCACATCCACATGAACAGTTATGGCATAGGGTCATTTTAGAGTCATCCATTAACTGATCCTAAATGTCTTAAAATGTTGAAGCAAAATAGTGGTGCCTAAATAAAATCCTATATATAGGGTTAATATATTTAATACACTCTGAGGCCAAAGTGACTATCAAATATTAATCAAGAGCTTTGAAGAAGCAATGCTAATCACTGCACCACTATATTCTCACCATGAGTTCCATTTAATAACACAACTCTTCTAGTCAAGTCAAGAATGAATTACCAACAAGTACCAGGAAGAGTCTGACAAGGAAACACTATCAGGTATAAAATACTTTGGAATTCAGAAAAGGTGGAGGTAGCAGAAGGGTAATTTTTTGAGACTTATTTTGGAAGAAAGAAAGAAAGAAAGAAAGAAAGAAAGAAAGAAAGAAAGAAAGAAAGATGCAGAATTTAAATATGACATTTTTTTTACTTTAACAAATTGACCAGGGCAGAAGCTGTAGAAAAAACTTTAAAGCTTCATTAAAGGCATTCATCAGAAGTTCATACTTTACTGCAGTTCAGTTCAGTTAGAGACGTGTAATCAGTTAGTATGTGCATATCTTAAGCAGATGAACAACATCATACATGGATTTGTAATCTGTAAACAAAAGCCATGCCACCCTGTACTCCTGTTCAGCATCACACAAAACAGTCCTTTTTCATGCGGTTTATGCACTTATATGCTATGTACCAATCTTAAAATATCTATTTCTCCAAGCAGATTAAGGTAATTGCATACCATAAATCGATTTGTGATTCTACCATAAATCAGTGCCATAACTTTAATTACTTAAGAGTAGGGAGGAAGAAGGATGTCATTTTGAGGGTAAAGTAGAGTTACCCTGCAAAAAGCAAAACTGTTCATTAAAGGTATCAGCAATATCCATCACTTTCTGCTATCGACCATTGCACTCTTCAGCATCCCTGAGACCAACAGAAGTACTAATGTCAGTTTAGAACTTTTATTTAGCTTATTTTTCTCTAAAGGTTTCTGCCTGCCCATGAAGCACTTGCAGACAGCTATCATCCCTCCTCCCCAATGAAAAGCTGTCAGCCACCTGCTGATGTAATACTTTCTTGCACACCAAGTAACATGCACTGAGTGATTTATAACACCATAACATTTTTTTTTTAATTATTTGAAGGGACAGCCGGAAATTTTGATTTTCTGGGTTTTTTCAGAGAGTTTAAAGGGTTAATTAGGTAGGTGTCAGACTCCCGCTATATTTCACACCTTGCTTACTGGTTTTCTGGTATGGTATTGTTGACTTTTATGTAACTTAATGACATCACTTTGTAGATGCTTCAATGTCTTTGAGGATAAAATAAGATCATTGATTAACCCTTACCAAGACTGGACAATTTTCTGTAATCACTATTTGTTCAAATTTAAAATGATGGTTCCTCCACAAATTCTATTTGGCTTCCTTAGCTTGTATTTTCTTTGCTGAACAATGAAATCATATGCAATAATTGCAATATTTCCTTTGCTCAAAAATAGTGCTTATAAGATTTCTCTTCATATCAGTTTTAAAGTATTGGGCAATCAGACCAGTGACTTATTCTTCATCATTCTAACCACATCTTGTGTGACCTATACTGTACCTTCCGGCTGTCTGATTTTATGTGTTCTGATGTTTTATTTCATCTTGATGAAACATAAAACGGCCTTCATTTAAATTGAGGATAAAATTGTAGTTCTGTTCTGTAGAAAGCTGTTGTACAAATAATGACTGTAGTTAGACAAAAAAGTCATTTTTTTGGAAAGCAAAAACCAGACATTTAAAGTACAGATTAGATCCAGCTCTGTCTGCTTTACAGCGATTTCAGTCTCTTGGGCTGGGCAACCTGCATGTGGAAAAGTGTTATTTTTAACCTTCTGTCAGAGTATTTTGTGCTAAATCTGGAGAGCTCACGCATTGTCTTTATAGCAGAGCCAGCAGTATGTGCTGCCTTTCTGGGAACAAACTGTCAAGGAGAATAAATTGAAACAGCTCAGTAATTAAATATTTGCACTATTTCTTCTGGGTCTTGAACTGCTTTACTTTTACTATTTTTTCTTTATTACTTACATTTGAAGAACAAAATAAAAAAAAAATCAGAAAATTATTAGAAGTGTAGACATTTCAAATAACAATGCAAGTTTCTTTTTCCCAAACTGAAGTAATTTAAAATTGCTGCTTTTTGTGTAATATATCAACCTTTTCATCAGTGATGTTTGAGTGTATAAAATTTAAACAAAATCAAGCATTGCCCGGAATACTGAGAGTACAGCCCAAATTGTATGAGTAAGGACATCTTAAAAAAATCTAATCAGCCGAACAAACCATTCATCATTATTCACATTTAATCCTGATTGCACTACATTTGCTGCAGAATAGCTAGGCATGGGTTCAATAAACAGTTTCATTCTAAATGGGGTAGAGTTTAAACACATAGTTACACACACACACTTGCAACCACTATAGAACAAGAAGTCTTTGCAAAAGCTGGCAAAATTAACATAAAAGGAATAATACTCAAGGCAGAAAAAACTGAGGCGGTCTAAATACTGGTATACTGTAATAGAAGCTGTTACTCAATATTGTATCTATCAGCTAGAAAGAGGTATTCTTTCATTTTAAATATTCTTATGCTATATGAAGATGACCAATGGTAATATGCATTCAAGTACTATCTAGTGACAACACTGAAGCTGTAAACCTGTCAACAAACCACAATGAATCTCAAAATACTTAACATGGTAACCATGTAAACTAATTTTTTTTTTTAAAAAAAATGTAGTGAAATTTAATATTACTTACAAAAGTTTCAACTTTTTCATAATATAAGAACTGATCTATGCATTTGCTAAGCCAATTTAATCTTATTTTAAGGTTAGCAGGATGCTGGAACCTATCCTGCTCCATCAGGTACAAATGTAGGAATCAATCCTAGACATTAACAAAATCAAGGGACTGTTGTGAGCAGATGGTACACTTGTCCCAAAATGTGGTTTCTTTTTAAAATGGAACAAAACTGAAACTTCAAGTCAAAACAGAGAGACAGAGAGGTTAGGAGCACGCACTGATACAGCACATTGCCACACCCATCACATGACAAACCAACTCAGGATCCCAGATTAGGACCCGAGTGCAGCCGTGCAATGGATGACACCTCAGCACCACACTAGTTCAGATGGAGTGAGGTTTTTTATGGTGGTTAGAGTGCCAATTCTGCCACCAACCCCCAGGTTTTCCCTGCAGGTTGGAGGGCCTACATGCAGGGCTGGATGCAAATTAACATCATACCCAGGACAGAGCAATTGCAGGTTAAGGGCCTTGCTCAAGGGCCCAACGAAGTAGAGTCACTTTTGGCATTTATGGGATTTGAACTGGCAACCTTCTTAAAATTTCCTAACTGCCTAAAATTCCCTTTCTCTAATTAACTCTTAAAAATTCATGCTTTTAAGGTTTCAATTCAGAATCCTACACAAACTTTTGTGAAACAAAGCTGTCTTAAATACTGTTGTGCTAATGACCACACATGGTGCAACAGCTAGGAAATGTCCATTAGCAACCAGCCTCAACGACACAGTAACAGCAACACAAAATGGTGGCACTCAAAAAAACAAAAATGGCATTACAGCATTTTCCCCAAAAAACATAAAATAAAGCCATAATAAATACACAAAAAGAAATTTAAGTTAAATTTGACACAGTTCTTTGGCTCTAAAAAAACATTGACACCAGAGAAAATTTTATGAAAAATAAATTAACAAAAATTATCCTAACGGATGGCTCATAACAGAGACACACTCACAAACACAATGACATTAAGTCATACTGGAATATGATAAACTCACCAATAGACTTAAGACAAGGAATATGTGAAGAAAACCCGAGCAACCCATAACAAAACCCACACAGACCGAGGAAAATATGCAGACTTCATTAACAGACAGGGCTGGAATTTGAGTTGGAGCTCTGATGCCACAACATTAAACACTGTACTACTGTGCTACTTAGAACACCTTCCTTAAAATCACAAAAATAAAATATTTCACATTACTTCCAACTGCCCCATTGTTTCAGTCCCTAAACATTGCACAATACTGCTGAAGGGAAATTAGTCTGGTTTTATACACGCACACACACCCCTATGCCACTTCATTGAAAAAGGGTGTTCTCTTTACCGCCTAACCTAATACTTTTCTATGCTTGTTGATTGGCTAATGAAAAGTGGAAATGATCTACTTCAGGGCACTATAAGAAGAAGTCCTATCCCATGGCACAGACAGTTAAAGTAGTATAGATTCTGTCTGTAATTTATATATTTATAATTTATAAAAAAAACAGCATAATTTGTGACTAACACCTCATTAAACATTAAAGTATCCAAATGTATTTATTTTACAAAAACTTAATATTCAGTTTCAATTAAGTTTATTATTTTTATTTTGTGCTGGGGTGATGCCCTAGCACCCAAAATGGGCAAAACACTACTGTGTGTGTGTGCGTGTGCGTGTGTGGGTGTGTGTGTGTGTATAGACACAAAAGTCATAAAACTGGATAAAATACTGGAATCTCCAATTAATTGTATTATTGTCGATTACTTTGGTAAAGCAGAGACACAATCTCTTGAGTTAAAAGCATAGGAGTAATGGAACTCCTAAATTTTCCTTATGGATTTTAATGGTCAAATGACAATGACTACCTATCATTGTCTTTTTTTCTGTGTCCAAAGTGAAAGGGGTGGGGGATTGAAAGGGTCGGATGTGAGGTAATGTATCATTGGGAAGGACTTCCTCTGTCCTTGGCAATAGGAATGGAAAATGTAATTATACTCCCTCTCTCCAATCACCTTGATTCCCTTTTAAATCAGTCAGGTACTGTATCACATATCTGTGATCTGCTTCTCACAACTGAGAGGATGTGGCAGAAGTTTGCCGACTGGCCAACCAACCACAAACATTACCTAGTAGGTAATAATAATATTAATAATTCTTTGCATTTATATAGCGCTTTTCTCACTACTCAAAGCGCTCAGCAATTGCAGGTTAACAGCTTTGCTCAAGGGACCAACAGAGCAGAGTCCCTATTGGCAGGTAACCATCCAAATATCAGATTGCGATTTAGATCTATGAATATATATATATAGGTATATAAACACACCCATACACAATAGCAACCTTCTCCTTGACCACCATAACAAAAGTGTTAATACAGTACACATATATTTGTTTGAATTAATTTTTAATTGATAAACTACATCAAATCCTTTCAGCAACACTTTTATTGCTAAAAGAGAAAGTGAGTAATTCTAAACATCAGCAACCTGTAGGAGATGAAAACATTCAGGTAAATGGGAATGACAAAATTCTAAGGTTGCTTGTAATATATACTCATGTTATATAAAAAGCAATGAAACTGCAAATGTCAGCATAGAAACAGGGAAAAAATAGCAGTCAGTAAAATAAATCCAGATCCGTTTGTAAAATAAGAAGTATCATGCTGGAAGGTCATTATGATGTAACTGAGGAAAAGAAACACTGCAGACATTTAAACTTGAAAGTAATCCAGAAATGCACCATAATCTGATGCATATGTTACATATTAAAGAATGTTAAAATTAACACTTTCAGCAAAATACTGTGTATTTCCCAAAATACAATTTATTTTAATTGACAATTCTTACTGAGTAGGTGATCAGGAGCACTTGCACAAATGTATAATACAGTAACAGTAAGGTGCTAAACCATGAGTACAAACCGCGTTAAACATGTAGTGGTTTCAATTTCATATAAACAACCACTGAGAATATAAAGTCCATCATAAATGAGATCTGGCCAATTGTTAATGGAGGAGACAAAAACTAAGTACTCCAACCAGCAGCTTTCCAGGAGAAAATCAACATCTGACAGCTCAATGGTCAGTTAAAAATGACAAAGTCCCAGTTTTGATGACCTAGGCCAAATGGTTGCCCACCCACTTCTGGGCATTATCATAAGTACATGTAGTGTAAAATGAAGATGGAATTCTTTTGTCATTAGTCACAAGGCTTACAACGTCTCAGATGTCACTAAACATGGGCAGCACTAGTAGCCTGGTGATGTAGCGCCACCAGGAAAAATCTGGTTGTAGACTCTAGTGTTGCAATGCATGTATGCTAAAAAAAAAGAGATTTGTGAAAAATAACATTGAATACTGATATGGTAAGACTAAGGCCTGCTGTGTTAATTAATGACAATGTTGCCATGTTTCCATCTTTATTATTTCCATCAATTAATAACAAGTCTTGATTTTTTTGCATTGTAGTTTTTGCTCATCCATCATTTGTAAAAAAGACGTATCAAGCTGGAAGGTCATTATGATGTAACTGAGAAAAAGAAACACTGCAGACATTTTAAGTTGAAAGTAATCCAGAAATGCATCATAATCCGATGCATATATTACATATTAAAGAATGTTCCTCTTTTCAATTTATATTCTGCCCCTGTGAGATATTAGGTAACACTATATTCTCTTAATTCCTATGCTGTGCCTTGTTCATAAAAGCTACAAATAGGAATGGTGACAAGACATAGCCTTGATGGAGTCCAATACTCAGTGAACGAATCTGACTTAGCGGCAAGTGTTTCAGACACAGCTCTTAGTGCATTCATATAGGAAATGAACAGCATGCAAGAGTGTGTTATCCCAAATTCCTGCAGCAACTCCCATAACACATGGTGATGGACACTGCCATATGCTTTTTCCAGTTTTACAAAACATAAACAGATTGGGTTATTATACTCTTATGAACTCTTCAGCAACCACACCAGGGATAAGAGCTGATTCCATAGCTAGGTAGGAACCAACATTGTTCCTCCTTTATCTTTGGCTCAACCATCAAATGGATTCTTCCCTTCAGCACAATTGCATATGCCTTACCTGGGAGGCTAAAGAGTGTGACACCTCTGTAGTTGGAACACTCCTTCTGGTCACCTTTCTTAAATATGTGGACAACCACACCAGTCTAACATTCCAAGTGTGCTTTACCTGCCTTCCATGTGACAGTGAATAGACACAAAAGAGTCGATTGTTCTCTCAAGGTGAGAGGGGATTAACTGCCCTTAGTGGAGGAGTTCAGGTATCTCTAATTCTTGCTCCTGAGTATGGAAAAAATGAGCAGGCTGAAGTCACAGCAGCTGTTGTGCAGGCATAATACCAGTATGTGGTGGTGAAATGGGAATGGAGTCTAAAGACAAAACTCTCATTTTAATGATCAATCTACATCCCTGTCCTAATATATGGTCATTAGCTGTAGGTAATGACTGAAAGAAAGAGATTGTAACAAGCAGTAGAAATGAGATTTCTTCACAGCATGGTTGGGCTGACACTCTGTAATAGGGTGAAAAGCTTAGTCATTCGGGAGAAATTTAGAGTAGTGTCGCTGCACATATGGATTGAGAAGACCCAGTTGGGGTGGTTTGGGCCTGTCCTAAGGATGCTCCACAGGTTGCTCCCTCTAGAATTTCTCTGGACACACTCCACTAAGAGGAAACACTACAGCAGACCCAGGACACCCTGGAGGGATCAAATTTCTTGGCTGGCTTGAGAAAACATGGGAATTCCCCAGGAAGAATTAGAATCTGTAGATCTGGGCTGGCTGACCTGCTTGGCTTGCTGCAACCACAACCCTCACCAGGAACAGTGGTTGAGAAGATACGATGATTATGAGATACAAAAGTTTATCTACATTGATTTATACTACAGTGCAGCCGAAAATTCTAACAAAGTACACAATTAATGTGATGCTGGTAATGACCCATCTATTTTGAGGTGCCTTTCCAAGGTCAGGATCAGTAACATTATTGAAGTGGAAGAAATACTTAACACCACTGCAGGACACTGAGAAGAGAAAGAAAATGAGACAGACTTGAGAACAGCCTAACAGTTCTTGTGTTTGAATCCTGACCCAGGCATCGTCACCATAAAATTTGTATTTGTGTTCATTTTCTTCATTTACTCCAGTTTTCCTAACACGTGATACATGGATCACAAGGGATAAACAGGCATCAGTATAGCAAGTATGTGGGTGTGCCATGTTGTGGACTGGCACCCCATCCAGGACTGGTTCCTTCTTTATACTCGGTGTTAAATAAATAGGCTCTGACTAATGCTATACTCAGCTCCATTAAGCAGTTTTTACTGTATAATGTATGAATGGGGGTATGGATGTAAATGGAGAAGGCGTTCAAAAATTTTAACAACCTGTCTGTAAAGCATTCATACAGTAGCCATTTCTACTTGATACACATACAGATTAAGGAACTGTCTTGATCCGGCAGAATTTTCAAGATAGCACATGGATGTTTAAGAAAATATGTAAATCTGACAAGTAAAGGTTACATAAGTGTCAAAAAATAAACCCTACATTTTATTTGGATTCAGCAAACTAAAGTTGAAACCTTTCAAATAAAGAGCTGTCAGTACTGTCTTGCTATTTACAACTAATAAATGATATAATTGAAAAATTTTAATTTGGCTTATAAATAAATAGAGCTGGATGTCATCAGCATAGAAATGAAAATGAATGTCACATTTCTGAATCTCATGCTTAATAGTAACACAGACAGAACGAAAAAAGGTCCCAGATCTGAACCCTGGAGAACCCCAATTACAATGAGAGAGTACTATAATAAGTATCATTTTCATTTATCACCATTATACCATTATAAATACAAAGTAAGAAATGTAAAAAAAGCAGCACAGTTTGGACTTGATTCCAGTATTAAAACAGTTTATAGCATTAAGATCCATGAGGCTAACTGAGCATTTGTAAACCCTCTAATTAAGATTCAGTTAATTTGCAGAGGACATAACAAGTAGAAACATATCTTGCAATTTCAGTATACAGGTTGCTTTGTGATGATTATTACATTCTATAGACTACAAACTATGTATGCATGATTTCTAGTATTTAAAATATATAAAGAATGCAACCAAATCATTTGGTCCATGGATATGATATTCACAATTTAACTTACAGTAAGTGAACTAGCACTAAAAATAGCACTACATAACTGGCTGTTATTGTATTTAGAGTGTGTATGTGTTTTAATTCACAACAGCCATGGCAAAAGGTTTTCTAGTATTTTATAGTAAATGAAAATGTGATCCCTCCTCAGATTGCACTTTTACATTTTAAACTGCACCATTTGTCACACTGTATCCTTATCCCATCCTTAAATAATTCAGATGAGTATTTGCAATAGAAAAAAAAAACAGTGAGCTGTTTTCAACATCTCATTTTTACAGATGTAGAACTTATAATAAAAATATTCAGCTTTTACCTCATGTTTAATGTTTTAGCCTACTTTAAACCCACAGTTTAACCATTTTATTCATCTTTTTATGCCTTATTGTAATCTTTTGAACTGCACAAAAATACAAATAAATTGTTAAGTTTTTTCTAAAGTTGCACTGTTTATCCTTCATTACTTATTTGACAGTTATTTTCTTCAATATACAGTAGGTCATTATTGCCAAAAAAATAATGTTTCCTAGCTGGCATGTGAAGCTTCACTGTGATGTATGAAAACTGCCTGTTAGCCAAGTGGCAAAACAGCACTAAATTGTTCACTTACTTGTGCCAAAATCAAAACTCAGTATAGGCAATAACTTTTGCTTTACTCAAGCTTTTGTTTAGGATATAAAAAAGATCAAAATAAAGCAACTAAGTGCCCCATCCATAGTAACCATTGCCAATAAGCATGCCCGAGTTATGAAGGCTACTGTGAGTGTCAAAATCAATGTTTTTTTTAGAATACAATTTTCATGTATTGTCAATAACCTTGCACAAAAATGCAGCCAGTATCTCTCAAAAACAAATCATATAATTATAGTATAAATACTACAGTCAATTCTGTATTTTTAATTACCAGAAACCAAGGCACAGATTATGAATTCTCCATTAACATCATTAGTACAACAGCTATAGTGCCTCGTGAGTTGTGACCTATTCTGCATTACTGACATATTGAACATGCAAGAGAATTATTATGCATTTTCAATTGACCGAGAGATGTTTAGCATGAACACAGATGTGGCCAAAGCTGTAAGATCATACCAAAATCAAAAGGGGCCTTTACTTAAAAGTAAAAATTTGTGAAACTAGAGAAATTACAGATAATAATGACCACTATGTGCTGTTTTTTGAGAAATGTCACATATGTATAGTTTTTGGCAAACCACATTTATTTCAGTCTGTTTTGCTTTGGTTGATCTATGTTGTTATATTTAATACAAATGTAATTGATTTTGTGTTCTGCATATTCTGAACTTTGCATTGAACTTCGGAATGCTTTTATTAACACATCTAAAGCCAACAGTAAACTGAAAACTGGCTAGTTGCAAGAGATTTTGTGATGTTATACCATGTTTAAAGCATTACGTAATATATTATCTGTTATTATGATGGAATTTTTCCTTTTTAGATTTACTTCAGTTTTTTTTTGAGACATTCATTTTTTTAACTTATCAAAAAAGACTGGGATGCTCTCATTCAAATGTGACTGATGTGTTACGCCTTCAACACTGTAGGCTACAAACTCTTCTGAGTTAGTTTAATGGTCCAACTACTTTTAGAATTCAATATTTAGTTACTCCTCCCTGTGCAAATAACTCTAATAGTAAATCACTGCTCTGCATATTAAATACGGTATGTTTTATCTCATTCGTTTGATGTAATCTTTGATAAGAGATTAAAAGTAAAAATGTTTCAATACATTATGCAACCACATTTTTGGCAAATGATGCACTTCAGACCACTTTTTAATAAATTGCATAGAATTGACTACCTAAGAATATACTATATTCATTTCAAGGCTGTATGAAAGCATCACAGTGGGTTACTGTAAATACTTGACATTTCACCCACTGTAATTGTTTTACTGATGTGCTGTTGGATGATTTTGATTTCAGGAAAAAAAAAAAAGAAACATCTCCACAGTGCAGCGCTTTATCTCTTAATTATTTAGTATGATTTTATTACTAAAATGATATGAAAGAGGCTTGCACTCAGGCTGAATCCCCACCTTGCTGATTTTTGTTTTATATATCCTCTCTTATTTACAAACAGACGATTCATCTTAGCTGAAACTTGCTGTGCTGGGTCAGTTGGGAACTTTTGTTTTGTAAGTCTGGAATCTGTAGCCTGCTGTGCCTGTATAAACAAATGTATAAATCAATACATAAGTATGAGAACTTGCTAGAGTGATCATTCAAACTTTTGCTCAGTGGTTTAGAATAAAAGTCAACCATTTATCTTAGCTGCATCAAAGACTCAAATCTTTCTAATATTAAAATGTTAAAGAGATGTTAGCGAAATTGTCAAGGTTTTGCATTTGTCAGAACACAAATAACAACTATACTTATTAAAAATGTATTTAATTGAATTTAAATTGTGAGCTGCGAAGCTAATCGTACCCCCAAAAGATACAGACGCCCCTGGGAAAACCCCTAGGAAACATAGACAGACTACCTTCCCATTTCTCCTTTCCCTTCTAGCCGGCTCTGTCGCGTGGTCTGCCTCTCGCGCGGTGCTCCGCCTTCTCAAAAAGCCTGCACAGGTTTCTCTCGGTTGTTAAAACTGATTTCTTGCTTCTCCTTATCCCTCTCTCAAACTGTCATCTCTGAATTGTCATGGAGGAGCACATTTAAACTTTTGAAAAGAGACAAATGTTTGTTTGCAGTGTTTTGAATAAAGTTCCTTTCTTTTCTACAACCTCCTGTGTCTCTGTGCAAATCTGTGACCCAAGCGTGACAAGTGGTACGTTCGATGGAAATTGGCATTGCAGAGGTTTGTTGCTCGAATGTCCCGGATCCCTCGAAAAAGAAAGATGCCTTATTTTTCTCGGTGAGGTTCGGGGGCCATGAGGTGGCAGCATTGTTGGACTCAGGCAGTGACCTTTGTGTTGTAAGACGCGACTATCTTGACAGCAGTTACCATAGAAATACTACGACTGTTAACATACGCTGTGTACATAGAGATGTTAAGAACTATGAGACTTTACTTCTTCCTTTAACTTATAAGGGTCGTTACTTTAAGGTGTGGTCCGCTGTTTCTGATTCATGCCCTTGGCCTTTGCTGATAGGCAGGAGGAATGCTCTTTTTCCTATATTAATGGCTGAACGCCGATCGTCGGTGGATTCATCTGTTGAATCTATTCGGGAGAGGGTGGGTGACGGAGAACTGGTGGCAGTTGGAAACAATTTAGATGACAATTTACAAATTGAACCAGATCTGTCAAGTGAGTCTGCGGAAGACTCCCCCGAAAATTTCTCTAATTGCAATGGCCCTTCCACATCCTCTCAAATTGTAAATGTCTCAGAGCCCAAACCAAGTACTAGCAAGCAGCCAGGTTTCATATACTTGCAGCGTGCTGATAGCACATTGGAGTATGCATTTAAGCAAGCTTACTCTGCTAGTGACTCCTATTACCAAGACCGAGAAAACACAAGCTTAAAAACACCACACTTTCTAGAGAAAGATGGTTGTCTTTTCAGGGTGATTTTGGACCACTTGTTGGGTGAATTTATTGAGCAATTGGTGGTACCTATGGGACATAGGGAAATTATTTTAGAGCTAGCTCATTCTCACATTTTAGGAGGGCACCTGGGAACTGATAAAACCAGAGAGCGCTTATTGAAACGATTTTATTGGCCAAATATGGGAAAAGATGTTGAACGGTTCCACACTTCATGTCCTGACTGTCAAATTGTCTCTGCTCAAAAGCCTCCAAGGGCCCCCCTTTGCCCTATGCCTATTTTGGATGTTCCCTTTCAGAGAGTTGGTTTAGATATTGTAGGTCCTTTGCCTAAAACTAAAAATGGTTTCCAGTATATGCTGGTATTAGTTGACTATGCAACACGATATCCAGAAGTAACTGCTTTGAAAAAGGCAAACTCCTCATCGGTAGCCAAAGCTCTCTCTGTAATGTTTACTAATATTGGAATTCCTAAAGAAATTTTGACTGATCAGGGAACACCTTTCACTTCTCGTGTGATGAAACAATTATGTAAACAGTTCGCTATTAAGAAATTGGGTATCACCATTTACCATCTACAAACTAATGGCTTGACTGAACGGTTTAACAAAACCTTAAAACAAATGATAAGAAGAGTTGCTCATAATGATCCCACGACATGGGACACTGTCTTGCCTTTTGTTTTGTTCGTTGTACGGGAATCGCCGCAGGCATCCACCGGTTTGAGTCCCTTCGAGCTTTTATTTGGCAGGCGTCCAAGAGGCGTCCTCAATGTTGTTCGAGAGGAATGGATAGGACATGAAACAACTTCGCTTGGTGAGGGTTTTGCAGACCGAATAATTTCCTTACAGGAAAGAATTTCCAGACTTTCTTCTATTGCTGTAGAACATCAACAGCGAGAACAGGAAACACAAAAACGTCTATACGATAGACGCAGTCAGCTTCGTGAATTCAAGCCAGGCGATCGTGTTTTAGTATTCATACCGTCAGACCCACATAAATTCCTGGCTAAATGGCAAGGCCCAGCTGTTATTGAGGAACGTATGGGACCAGTAAACTACAAGGTTAGAATTCCTGGTAGACGAAAACCATTTCAGATTTTGCACATTAATCTCTTAAAGAAGTGGCAAGACAGACAACAAGTTCACACTACCTTAAGTGCTGTTTCCCAGACTGATGTTGTCATTGGCAACGATTTGACTGATTCACAAAAAACAGAGTTTTTAAGCTTAATAGAACAGAACACTGATGTTTTTTCAGATTTGCCAGGCATCACTAGTTTAGCGGAACATAAAATCACCACTGAAGCCGGTGTTCGGGTGCAGATGCGCCCATTTCGTATTCCCGAAGCACGAAGGAATATTGTGCGTGAAGAAGTCAAGAAGATGCTGGAACTAGGTGTGATTCGTGAAAGCAAAACTGATTGGTGTTCTCCGGTCGTGTTAGTCCCAAAGCCAGACGGTACTGTTCATTTTTGTATCGATTTTAGGCGCTTGATAAAGGCCTAAATTCGATGCTTACCCAATGCCCCGGGTGGACGAGCTCTTGGAAAAACTCGGTCAGGCAACCTATATTTCCACACTAGACCTAACAAAAGGTTATTGGCAGGTGCCTCTGGAGGCTAACAGTTGTGAAAAAACAGCATTTGCGACTCCTGATGGACTTTATGAATTTACTAGACTCCCGTTTGGTCTTCATGGGGCCCCTTTGACTTTTCAGCAAATGATGGATCAAATACTGCGCCCACATTCTGAATATTCTGGAGCATATCTTGATGATGTGGTGATTTTAAGTAATGATTGGCAGTCACATTTACAATGCCTACAAGCTGTACTTGATAGCCTGAAACAAGCTGGATTAACTGCTAACCCGAAGAAATGTAAACTAGGTATGTCTGAAACTCATTATTTAGGTTACTCGATGGGCAGGGGTTTACTTCGTCCACAATTGAGGAAAATACAGGAGGTGCTCGCTTATCCACATCCTAAAACGCAAAAACAGGTGCGTGCTTTTCTTGGACTAGCTGGTTACTACAGAAGATTCATCCCTGATTTCGCAAATAGGGCTGCTCTTCTCTCAGAGCTTACTAAAGGAAAAAAAAAACGCCCTATTATTTGGACAGAACCTTGTGAACGTTCTTTTTCAGATTTAAAAAAGGCTTTGTCTTCTTATCCAGTGCTACGAAATCTTGATTTCTCTAAAGATTTTATTCTACAAACAGACGCTAGTGCATTCGGAGTAGGCGCGGTCCTTTCCCAGGTATTTGATGGGGAAGACCACCCTATCACATACTTGAGTAGGAAATTACTCCCAAGAGAACGCAATTATTCAACTATTGAGAAAGAATGTTTGGCAATTAAATGGGCTATAGAAGCACTACGCTATTACTTATGGGGACGAAAGTTCACATTAGTAACTGATCATGCTCCACTTCAATGGTTATACCGTCAAAAAGATACAAACTCCCGTCTCATGAGGTGGTTCGTAGGATTACAACCTTACAGTTTTGAAGTCAGCCATCGACCTGGCTCTTAGCACATTAATGCTGATGTGCTGTCACATCTGTTTGAACCTGGTCTAGAGAATCGCTTGATTCACGGAAACGTGAATAAAGCTGAGGGAGGGGGTGTGAGCTGTGAAGCTAATCGTACCCCCAAAAGATACAGACGCCCCTGGGAAAACCCCAAGGAAACATAGGCAGACTACCTTCACATTTCTCCTTTCCCTTCTAGCCGGCTCTGTCGCGTGGTCTGCTTCTCGCGCGGTGCTCCACCTTCTCAAAAAGCCTGCACAGGTTTCTCTCGGTTGTTAAAACTGATTTCTTGCTTCTCCTTATCCCTCTCTCAAACTGTCATCTCTGAATTGTCATGGAGGAGCATATTTAAACTTTTGAAAAGAGACAAATGTTTGTTTGCAGTGTTTTGAATAAAGTTCCTTTCTTTTCTACAACCTCCTGTGTCTCTGTGCAAATCTGTGACCCAAGCGTGACAAAATGTAAAAAAAAACTATTTGTAAATAACGTAACACTCTAAAATCTACATAAAATACATAAAATCTAATTTGGAATCGTAGTGGTCCATAGCATATACTAGAAGCATCAGGTATGGGGTATTAGCTAACCTTAGACAGATAACCAACTCATGCCTGGCCAATTTAAAAACATAAAAATGACCAATAAAGACTAGAAGTTCCATTAACCATGACAATGGGTGTTGAATTTTGTTTTTTATTATCTCACTAGTGTACATGACATGCACCAGTCATTCCTTGACTTTTCCTTAACAGCTGCACTGAAAATGCCCATGTCATTTTAGATGAAAAATTACATTCAGAAAAAGAGATTGATGACATTTTTCTTCTTCTTCTTTTTTTTTTACACCAACAACACCCACTTTACTGCTGTAAGCACTACTAGGTGTGACTTGCTGCCTCTCTCCCCTGGCTCACACTTGGCCACACTTGCATATGATTTTTGCCTAGACAAATCTTTTCCTGTTTCTGTCACTGACATGGTCTTTCCCTGGTCTGTGTTCTCCAGACAACTAGACAATAATCAAAAAAATGGTACATTTATAACCAGTCACAGTTTTGCACTGTGCGTGACAAAGAAGACAAAGATGGCTCTGCACTATGGGGGCTTTGGAGGATTGTGAATGCACAGAGATTCCTGCAGTACATCTTATTACAGAAGATAACATCAGAAGCCCTATAAAAGTTGATAAAATGGTTTATGATGCTTCATTCTGCTTCATCATGGCTTAACTCTAGCTGCTTTTTTTTCATTTTTCTCAGTAATTTTACTTTATCATGTGTGTACACAACATGCTACAGAAAGTGTGTACAGTAATTGAGTGTTGCTTGGCTTTGCAAACTGAGCAACAACATGTAGGTGGCTTTGACTCTTTCAAAAAATCTAAAGCAGACTTGTAATGTAGTGTAATCAGTTCAGTTCTTATTTACTGTCACATGTACAAAATACAATGAAACTCTTATTTGCCCACTTAACAAACACACACCACACTGACAATTCCCAGAGATAAGAAACGCAATTGACTATCTGGAGAAATATCCTACTAAAACAATGGGGATAGAATGTCTGAGACCTTGGTGATGTGATGTTGAGCCTTTCACAGGCAAAGGGGGAAATGTCACATCTGATAATATTAGCATACCATTTTTGATGGCAAACATGCTACTTACAAAAATTCTGCTCAGTTCCTTGACCCAAATATGACATGAGCTGCCACCCCACTGTGAAAGACAACATGAGGGATGGCCAAGGTAGAAGCCACCAAAAAGTTGCAGAAGAGGGAAGATACACAAGCCACAAAACAAAGGAGAGGTGGGTAAAGTTCCACTGTTATGTGTGTAGAGCTGCTGACTACTGATGGCAACTGCTTTCTAACTAGCCAATTAGCTACTTTCCATTTACATATGTAAATTGTGGAATTTATGAGTATGGCTGTAAATATCCATCCATCCATTTTCCAACCCGCTGAATCCGAACACAGGGTCACGGGGGTCTGCTGGAGCCAATCCCAGCCAACACAGGGCACAAGGCAGGAAACAATCCTGGGCAGGGTGCCAACCCACCGCAGATGGCTGTAAATATTCTACACAAAATATTAGTTTCTGATTTACTAATTACTTTATGTGCAATGTACAAGGAAAAGTGCTGTTTTGCTATTCACAGATTATATGCCAAAGTGTTTTTTTTCTCAAGCAACAGTGTAAATCCTGAAGAATTATTTTTTAATTGAAAATATATTCTAACATCCATCCATTTTCCAACCCGCTGAATCCAAACACAGGGTCATGGGGGTCTGCTGGAGCCAATCCCAGCCAACACAGGGCACAAGGCAGGAACCAATCCCGGGCAGGGTGCCAACCCACTGCAGGACACACGCAAACACACCCACACACCAAGCACAAACTAGGGCCACTTTAGAATAGCCAGTCCACCTAACTTGCATGTCTTTGGACTGTGGGAGGAAACCAGAGCGCCTGGAGGAAACCCACGCAGACATGGGGAGAACATGCAAACTCTACGCAGGAAGGACCCGGGAAGCGCTACCACTGTGCCACTGTGCCTCCCACATATTCTAACATTTTAAACAAAAATATATTTAAATAAGACAAGTATTTGTTTTACATATACTCAAGCTGTTTTAGGCTTTCTATGTTTTTGTGAGGAAAGACCGTAACTATCAGGAACCCAAGCTGATTGACCATTAGTGAGAACAAAAGGATATGCCACCACTTGGTGTAGCTTTGGCCCCTATAGTACCTAAAAAATACATTGCAGTTCTTGGGGTAACTTACCTCTCATAGCTCTGGGAAGAGTTGGAATTTTTTTGTGTCTTGTCATTTCACAGGGTTGATCAGTGGTAGCATGTAACACTGTAAATCTTGGACTTTTAGTTTAATCTTTGGGTTCACTTTTCTTCTCAGATTTGACATACACATAACCCAAAGTACATGTCATTGTAGTGGTCTGCATTTCATATCAAGACAACACATAGGTATGGCAGTTCTAAACATTTTTGCATCACCTGAATGACTTTTTCGCATGTCTCTGTGTATGTGAGGTGTAATCTATCTTGAAATTATCCAAAAGTGTCTGAAAAAATACAGATGCCAAGCTTGAGAGTCTACTTGTGTTTTAATCACAGTGCTGTGTTTGAATGGGAGGAGAAGATAACTTCTAGACTATTTATATTCAATGCAATTCCAGCACTATAAAATGTTAACAGGTGTATGCTAAATTCATCAGGCCAGGTCTGTTGCTGAATTATGGGATGCCTTACACAACAAATCTAATTATGAAATATTCATTGTTTATGTTCACTGTCTTGATGAAGATAGTGATGAGCCCACTATGACTCCTAGGTCCTTTTCATATGGGAGACTTTCAAGTTTAAACCTCTCATGGTATATTCATATCGAACATTTCTCCTTCCTATATATAATACTGTTTTATCTTGGTAGAATAATATTTTACTCTACTTTCCCCTATTGTATGATTAATGTAGCCTTTGTCAGAATTCCTCAAATCTCACAGACTTACCACTGTTTATAAGGTATTATAGTATATACAGTGACTTCTCCCCACTTTCCCTTCTACATTTATAACCTCAGGCAATTAGGCGTAGTAAAAGACAAGCAGGAGTTAAGTTACAATTTAAACACTGTATCATTGATAATATTCATAAATAATAACAATATGCAAAGTACATTTGAATATTGGCAACGCAACATACAACCTGATTAAATGGTGATGTGTAGTTTCAGGCAGCACACAGACTTGTTAGTTACTTAAAAATGTCTCTAGTTAAGGCATCATTTGTGGTCAGCTTTCTTCACAACAGGCCACATGCCTGTCTCAATATGGCTGCCAAGCTGTGCTTTTCATTGTGTTGCCCTTTTCAGTTCATGGTGTGTGATGGTCATTCAGCAGTTTGGTAAGAGAGAGAGTGAGGTTAAGCAAGCAAATTTATAGATTCTCTGTCCAACCCCTAGAGCCAATAGGACGTCATGGTACTTAAAGGCTTCTGATACAAGCCAGTTCCAAACAGCCATACTTCAGACCAATTGGGGAATAGAACACCTTCACACCTGCCATCCCCCAAAACCATATGTTAAGGTAAAGCTTGGCAGTTAGGCAGCCTGGCTTTCCTATGGGGGCTGAAAGACTTTAACAGAGAAATACTTGCCAAACTGGTTTTAGGCACTTCCCCTCCAACCCTATTGTAAAATTACAAAGAGACTCAGTCGTAAAAAGGGGGGAAGGGGTTCTTAAACCATCAAACCATTGCTGTTATTATCAATAATGTAACACTAATATTAAATTGCTTTGCCTAAGTTATAAATAAAGACATACAAAATATTTATCAAGTTATATGCAAAATCTCACATCACAACAAATACCTTACATTTACTTACATCAAATTTTCCACAAATCTGCTCAAACCTGTATTCTGTTCAAGTCCCTCTCAAACAAATAAGCTGATTCTATATTATTTGACCTTAGAAATATAGTTTTATTTATCTCAGTAGATCATTTTCGGGATGGAGTGGTGGCTCTGAGGCTAAGGATCTGCGCTGGCATCCCGAAGGTTGCCGGTTTGAATCCCCATCACTGCCAAAAGAGATGCTACTCTCCTGGGCCCTTGAGCAAGGCCCTTAACCTTCAATTGTTCCAGGGGTGCTGTACAATGGCGGACCCTGCGCTCTGACCCCAAGGGGTATGTGAAAAGATGCATTTCACTGTGTGTTGTCCTGTATAACTATGTATGTGATAAATAAAGAATTATTATTTTTGTATACTAAAAAGAACTGTGGCCCCACCACTGATACTTGAGGGACACCACTTCAGACATCACAAAATTCTTAAAAGGTTTTCCATAACCTTGACACTTTGCTTCTTGTAAAAAAATAAATAAAATGAATAATAATAATAAAAAAATAATAGTAATTCATTTTATTTATATAGCATCTTTCTCATGCTCAAGGAGCTTATGTGTTTTGGGCCAATTTTGTACCCACTTCATGTGATAAGAGGTCTGTGATGAAGCATGATTTTTAACACTAGAATTACCAAAGCCCAAGAAAAAACTTGTAAATCCGTTCCACCTTAAATTCCTTTGCACCTCTCCATCAGCCTCTTTTTGCCTTGTAAATGTGTCGATAAGCAGCAAGCAGCCTGCTATCCCATCCTTCTATCGCCACACAAAGTTTTCTCAGCTCAAGTCTGTTTACCTGTGTGTCAGTTGCTTAGAGTTGTATAGAGTAAACACTATATCGTTATTTGGAACACATGCATTTCATGTGTGTTCCGTGTCTACAACTATCTATGTAAACACATCATTAAAACAGAAATGTTTTTAATGTTTTAGTAATAATTGACAAAATGTAGACATGAAGCAACCTGTATAATGTGTGAAGCCTGAAGTCCAAATATCAAATAAACACTTTCACAATAGAAACAAGTATAACAAAATAAGTGCACTTTTATTCAAGAACATAACTGCAGAAAAAGAACCCGCGTTAGGGTGCAACATTCATATGTCTTTAATCCAACTGTTTTGGTGGCGCAACGGTAAGAACTACTGACTGGTAATCAAAGGGTCACGAGTTCGACCCCAGACGACTCCGTTTTGAGAAGTGAGCTGCTGTTATTCTTACTATTTTAGAATAAAAACTTACATTTGATTTGAGTCTGTAACAGCTGGTGTAAATTTATGGTACCTGTAAAGGTTAGCGTTGGTTTTTTTTATTCAATATTATACACGTTCACACTCCCCCAGATCTGACACTGCTGTTTTCACATAAAGACGCACTATAGCAGAGTTGAATTCAGATGATGGCGAGGGTTCTGCATAGGAGAAAGAATGCACGTCGCCCTTTTGCCGTCGCTGTACTTTGTATATGTACACAGGAAGCTCTGCAGTCTACTTGTGACTTTACACTGTAGGAAGATAAGTAAATAAATCAAGGTAAATAACATTTGATCTGGCTTGTATATACAAAGTACATCAATAATCCCATTGCACAGGGACCCACTTTGTGTTGAAAAATTATTTACTTTATCGTGTGGCTGAGTATGAGGGTGTAGTGAGATCATTGTTGCTATTTCAGTGAACCTTCAAGCAACAGATTTCTCAAAAAGACCATGGTCCTCTAAACCTGGTCCTGCGCATAGACATTCCTTTTGAGCGACTGGGGGTTGATATTGTAGGACCCCTTGAGCCCTCTGCCAGAGGACATATATATATTTTAGTCACAGTGGATTATGCTTCTCATTATTCCAAAGTCATCCCTTTGCAAGTGGCTAACTCTAAAACTATCTCATGGGAACCTGTAGGGGTCTTTGTGCATGTTGGCATCCCCTAAGAAGTCCTAAGGATGTTGCCAAATTACTCAAAATTAAGCATCTAAAAGGCTCAGAATATCACTATCAAACTGGTGGTTTAGTGGAGTGATTTAATCAGATCCTCAAACAAATGCTATGTAAGGATGGACGAAACTGGGATCAGTTAATTCCCTCTTGTTGATTGCTTAACGGAAGGTTCCACAAACCTCCACGGGCTTCTCTCCTTTTGAATTGTTATATGGTTAACAACCCAGAAGAATATTGGATATTCTAAAAGAAGATTGGTAGGAACAGGCAGTCCAGTCCACTAATATTCCCAAGTATATTTCTCAGTTACACGATAGATTCACTGAAATTTGGCCCACATTAAAAGAAAACATTGAATGTGCACAATCCGCTCAGTCTCAGTCTTATTACTGTGGCACAACACTCTGTGAATTCCATCCCATAGACCATGTCATTGTTCTCATTCCCACTTCCCATTTAAAATTTTGGCCCACTTGCAAGACCCATATGATTTTAAGGAGAGAAAGGATTTGGCCAACTATTTGGTGAGCAACCAAACAGCCCACCAATCGAGCAGCTATATCATGTGAATTTGTTGAAGCCCTGGAAGGGAAGGGATCCTGATCCCCACTAGGCTTAATCTCGTGCCTTCTTTGCTCAAAATTGCCTTAATTTTGTGCAAATTTGATGCCCAAACAGCAATCAGAGCTCGAAGCAGTCATCTTGTCTGTCCCGGAATTGGTTGTTGAACCAGGAAGAACCACACTAGTTGCTCACAAAATTGTTACAGAACCCAGGGTTGTTGTCTGAGAACACCTTTATCGCTTCTCAGAAGCTAAAATTAGAAGTGGAACTTGAAATCTGACACATGCTGGATCTTGGTGTGATTGAGGAAAATTTTAGTCCATTGTCCAGCCCCGATCGTTCTGGTTCCAAAGCCAGACAGAAATTGGTGCTTTTGAATCAAGTTTCCTGATTAGATGCCAATCCAATGCCTTGCCTTTTCAAGCAGCTTGGGAAGGCTCAATATTTGACCATACTTGACATTAACGGAATCCACAAACAAACCTTGTTCAGTACCTTGAGTAAACATTAGCAGTACAAGGTTGTCTTATTCACTTTGTATAGGGCCCCAGCAATCTTTCAGCATCTGGTGGATAGAGTGCTATATCCAAAAATATAGTGCCACCTTCTTAGATGACGTAGTTATCTATTATGGGATATGGGAGGACCACGTACAGTATATATGTGTGGTACTCCTGGCACTAAGTGAAGCCAGGCTGAAAATAAATTTTAAAAAATGTCATTTCGGATTAACTGAGGCTAAATATTTAAGTGACTTAGTTAGCAGAGGTACTGTACTTCCACAGTGTTTAAAATTGTGTTACTTGTTTCTCCTAGAGGGCAGCACCTCTAACAGATTTAACAAAGAAACTGGCCCCATATTCGGTGGTGTGGGATATGAAAACAAATGTAGCATTTCTTCACTTGAAATAGGCGCTCACATCAACATCTATCTTAATAATACCTTCGCCTTACCTTTTATCTTACAGACTGACGCTTCAGACATAGGTCTGGGTGCCATGTTGAGCCAAAGAGTCAATGTGTTAAAGAACCCATAATGTACTCAAGCCAGAAACTACTGAATTGGGAAACTAGGTATGCAGCTGTGGAAAGGGAGGCCTTTGTGATCAAATGGGCTATTAACCAGCTATGGCATTAGCCCCTGGGCGCTACACAAGGACTCAAATCCCCATTATCTATCTATATTATCAGATGGTTCTTGAACTTTTTCAGTTCAAAGTCCTACATCGTCAAGGTGCTGTCCATACCAATGGCGATGCTTTGTCTCATGTGAATGACCTCATGACTCTAGTTGCCCTATCCGACGGATTTGGGATAACATTAGGGGTGGGGGGGTACTGTCATCCACATGTGCATAGGAAACAGCTTGTTGGCTTAGGTGACGGTAATTCTCAGACAAGACAGGAGGTGGTGCTGTGTACTAACAACCTCTCTTCTTCACCTTCTGCAGAAAGAATGTTTTACACCATTACATCTGATGTCACATGCGGGGTCCATCCATGTGGATTCACCATTTCCTCCCACTATGTCTGAATTCCGGAGAAGCTGGATCACACATTTGTTTTTTTTTATTGAAATCTTTCACTATGATTATACTTGGTTGGCCGCAATCTTTGATCTTGTCCTGCTTTTTCTTTTATAACAGGCTTTGCTCCTTGTAGGTGCTTTAACATACTGTGTTTAAAAAACAGTTGCTGATGTTTGGAGCAGTTGGATAACTGAAATCCCCCATGACTATAATACCCCCCTCCCTCACACACACACTAAATTTGCTTTTTTAGTATTAGCTAAAAGATGTAAATTGAAACTACTGTCTGTGTTAGGGGTGTATATAGTATATGGTACACTTAGTAATAAATTAAAGCATGTAAAGATACCATTTTTAATTTGGAGGATCTTTTTCCACTGTTTTTCCTGTTCTGCAAGTGTTGGGAAATGCTGCTGTACAGAATTCATTCTTTATAAGAAAATAAAAACTAATTTTTCACCTGTTCTGTTTGCCTTGTTGAAGCATGTGTGTGGCATTTGAGGAAAAAGAAAGAAAGCATACTGCTTAGCCTGTCTTGATCAATTCACTATGAAATTTGACAGAACTATCCGATACCAGGTTTAGAAAAATGATCATTAAAAGCTTTTGAACCTAAATAAAGACTCTAGAAACACTCGAATTCCAGCTACTCAAGACAGCAGTACAGAGATACAGAGTATTGTTAGTTGAAATCAATGTAAATCAAAAGATGTGTTCATAAACTAAAGCAATTCTTATTGGAACAGTAAAAATACATATTTGAATAAATAACAGTGTAAGCCATAAAACCTTGGCAATGGTTTCTCAAGTCAATCACTCACCTGCCCAAATGGTTATGTTGTGTGAAAGGCAGACTTACATCATGTCTATCCATTTAAATACAGTAAATGATTTTTGGTCTGCTGACCTCAGTGTGCTCCAGTGTTTGACCATAAACATCAGCGCTGTTTAAAATATGTTAGATTATTTATTTGCATCCCCAGCATAAATATTTGCATATTATGTGAATTTTTTTCACTATATGTTCTGATCAAAGTGCCTCTTTCAGAAATGAAAACAGGTTCAACAACTGTGCCAGATTTCAAACCATCAAGGTAGAGTGATTGGATTATAAGGCCACTGTGTAAATGAATAGCTTCCATAATGGAAATGGTAATAATAAGAAAAGCTGAATCATTTGGGCAATAAACCTTTCAAAGAAAAGCAAAGTTGTTATGTATTGGGCAATCATTAAAGTAGTGTATTTACTTTACCCTCTCATCTTGTGGATATGGTCTTTTAGAGAAACTACCAAATGCAGTAAAACTTTTAGATTATTACGGAAATAATAAATTATATTTATGGCTGAAACCAAAATTACAATCCATACAGACTGAAGCAGGACATTAGTGACCAAGTATAGCAATCTAAATCTTTCCTTTTTCTTGTAGCTGTGTATTTACTAAGACTGTAAACTTGCATCTGCAACTGAGTTTAAGCTTGTAAGCATTTTATTTATTTTTGTTATGATTTTTTTTAAAGAAGCTGACCACTTTCAGGAATAATTTGTTTTCATACTGTTTTCATTTGCAACTAAAGTTTTAATATTAATATTAGATTTTATATGTATTAGATTAATATTAGTTTAGATCTTGCCTGAAGAAGGGGCCTGAGTTGCCTCGAAAGCGTGCATATTGTAATCTTTTTAGTTAGCCAAAAAAAGGTGTTATTTTGCTTGACTGAAACTGGAGAATGCATTTTAATGATGGTTCCAATACACTTTTAGGGGGTGCTCAGCATTGGCAAGGGCACCACCTGAATAGAACTGAGCAAGCATTGGGTGGGGGCTGATTTGTTTCAAACCTAGTTTTGTTAAACTTGACTTGCTTGCATGGAATGCTATTTGATTGAAATGAGCAAGAATTGGTGTGAAACTAGTGACACAATACAGAAAGACCTGTGACTTGAGGAGAAGAATGTGATGTTTTTCCTGGACACTAGGGGGCAGACAACCCAGCTGTTGGTAAGGATGTTTGACCATGCACTAGGAAATGAGGCCAGCAGCCTGCCCATTTAAAGGCATACATACACTGTGATTTTTGCTGTAACAGAACAGGTGTGGAGTCTATTTATGAGATCCAACATGCTAATACAGCACAACATTCAGTGTCTGACTAGCTAAACTAAAATCACATATTTTCCACGCTGGGATGATACTGTTGATATGGACTGTGGACTATCATTGCATTGCATCCCTTTTGGAAACTGAATTACTTTCACTTAAATTTTTGTTCAAGGAGGAGAGTGTCCTCTTGTGGTGTAATGTGAATGGTTTTTCTAGGGCCTTGGAAATGGTAAGATGTTTTGGGACTACAAACGTTTGAGACATTCATGTCTTGCCAGCTTTAGTAAACATTTGTGTCATTAGTGGTCTGTTTATCTTGAACCACTTCAATGCATCTTTTATTATGCAGTCTGACTTAGAATTTAAAAAGTACAGTGATCCCTCGCTATATCGCGCTTCGCCTTTCGCGGCTTCACTCTATCGCGGATTTAATATGTAAGCATATTTAAATATATATCGCGGATTTTTTGCTGCTTCGCGGATTTCTGCGGACAATGGGTCTTTTAATTTCTGGTACATGCTTCCTCAGTTGGTTTGCCCAGTTGATTTCATACAAGGGACACTATTGGCAGATGGCTGAGAAGCTACCCAGCTTACTTTTCTCTCTCTCTCTCTCTCTTGCGCTGACTTTTTCTGATCCTGACGTAGGGGGATTGAGCAGGGGGGCTGTTCGCACACCTAGACGATACGGACGCTCGTCTAAAAATGCTGAAAGATTATCTTCACGTTGGCTACCTTCAGTGCAGCTGCTTCGTGAAGTGACATGCTGCACGGTGCTTCGCATATTTAAAAGCCAAACAGCCCTATTGATTTGTTTGCTCCTTTGAAGATGAAGATATGTTTGCATTCTTTTAATTGTGAGACTGAACTGTCATCTCTGTCTTGTCATGGAGCACAGTTTAAACTTTTGAAAAAGAGACAAATGTTTGTTTGCAGTGTTTGAATAACGTTCCTGTCTCTCTACAACCTCCTGTGTTTCTGCGCAAATCTGTGACCCAAGCATGACAATATAAAAATAACCATATAAACATATGGTTTCTACTTCGCGGATTTTATTATTTCGCGGGTGGCTCTGGAACGCAACCCCCACGATGGAGGAGGGATTACTGTATATATTTGTTAGGTTTCATGAAACTATGTTAACAGCATCTTTTGAGTGTCAGATATTCTTATGTAGATTGGAAGTTAAAAAGAAGATATTGTGAAAATGTTAGAGCAAGAAATGTCTGTTGAAATGGTTACATTTGAATTCACTGCACTGCATTTAATGTTTCTTACTTTTTGCATCCCTCATTCTGCTCTTCTTTTATTCAGTACTAGAAAGATAAAAAATTAGTTTAATCTTTCTTTACAGCTCTACTACTTAATGACATAAGTGCCATGTAGCTTATTCTGTAATGACTTTTTCCTTTGCTAACCAATGCACTTTTTAATCCATTTCAGACAGCAGTAAAATCTTGTACACTTTTAAATCTCACTTTTATTATGCTGGAGCTTTTTAACAGCAACATGCACTGCAGTTAAAACACCATCACGGTCTTAAATCATGGTCGCAATGGAAATATTAAAATATGTAGTGTTTAGATAGGAGTGTACTATTACAAAATACAAAAGAATATTAGTAGGCCCACAAATTGTCCCCTATCTTACCATACATTACACTTTCAACTATAATTCACTGATTGATGTTAGGAGTTGGTTGCAATAACTCTCTGCCCTGCCATGACAGAATGAGGTCTTTGGAAGGGGGGGCTTGGGTGCGGACTTAAGGGGTAGGAGTGCGAAAAATCATCCAAACATACTGTGGTATCACATCAAAGTCCCCTAGGGACTTTGTTATAAAATACTGTACTAGAGTAGCATTTGTATTCTTTTTTAGTATATATTTCTTCTCCTGTGTACTTGAGCAGAACCTTTAACCCTTTCCGACTGTGATGACCTAATTCATTTGAACAGGTTCCGCATGGATAAAATGAACTCTGTTGCAAGTCATCTTCTTTAATCTTTTTAAATGCTGCACAGATGGAGTACACCCGCTGCTTTGTATTTTCAGATGTCTGGGAACAGTCACTGACAGCAGTCGGGCATTATGAAAAGAGTGCCACCTTATAAAGATGTTATTATTGTTCTCTTGGATACATCTATATGAATCTCCCCTGTTTCATTTTAAAAACAGTTGGTCCTCTTTGGTTTTATTAGAGCATTTTTACAAGGATTTTCCTTAGTTTCATCTGGAGGTGGCAACTGAAATCACCATTTTAAATCAAGAAGGTGAATATTTCACTTTAGTGGCAACATACAGCTTAATTAATGATAAAGATTATTTTAGAACAGCATCAAAGCAAGACAACTTCAGAATCAGAATCACTATGCTGTCATTGACTAGCAAAATGTCAGAAGTGGGCTGAGCCTAACAGTTACTAGAGTATAAAAATAAGACAATGTAAGGAAATAATACATAGAAATGCACGCCTAAATTCACCTCATATTTATCTGTTTACCCCATTTTTATGTAATATATTTTATTACTGGCATGAGAGAAAGTACCCTCTCCCACTTTATAACCAGATGTACTAAACAAAGCAATTAGGCATCTGCCAGAGTACAAGATTTAAACTGAAATCATTTATATTTTCTTAGGCACTTAATCATTTTGCAGCCTTTTTCCACTGCATGCACCTGTAAAGGCCATTTGGAGTTTCTTTTCTTATGCAAGACATAAATTGTATTGTAGCTACTGGAGGCTACTGTATGCGAAATGTGCTTTGGGGTGGTATTCACCATTATTGATATTGTTAACTGGACACTAAAACACCAATTTGTATTATTGTATATTAATCCAATTATTTTTAGTATTACCAAATCAGGTGAAAATGCTGATATAGCAGAATCAGCTGAAGTATTACAGAGAGATCTGGACAGCATACAGGTATGGACAGATTTCTGACAGATTAAACTTAATATAAGTAAATGTAAAGCAGTACATGTTAGAAATAATGTTACATTAAAATATACAATCTGATTTTTGAAATTTGAAGGAACACATCATGAGAAGGACTTAGGAGTGGACTCATCATTTTCTACATCTCTGGTTTCCTGCCTTGTGCCCTGTGTTGGCTGGGATTGGCTCCAGCAGACCCCCGTGACCCTGTGTTCGGATTCAGCGGGTTTGAAAATGGATGGATGGATGGATAAAGAAAGCTAATAGGATGTTAAGTTATGCAGCACAACATGCAGAGTACAAGTCAAGGGAAATTACACTTAACCTACATAACTCAATAGTGAGACCTTACCTGGAGTACTGTGTATGATTTCATTCTACATACAGTCAATGAATGAGCAATCAGGCTGATTTCAAGACTGAAAGTTATAAGTCATGAGGAAAGTATGAAGAACTTGAAGTATTCAGTTTAAAGAGATAAAGTTGCAAAAAGATAGGAGTGGTGAAAATTATCAGTGGAATTATTACAGTGATCCAGGCTGTTACTTTAAAATAATTCCAGAAACACAGGGACATATTTGGAAACTTGATAGTGGAAAGTTTTGAACCAACATTAGAAAGTTATTTTTCACACAAATAACCATAGACATATGGAATAAATCACCAAGTAGTGTGGAAAAGAGTAGGATTTTAGAGCTTTCATATGTCTTGGCGATTCTGTTTTAAGGGAATTATTGGAGTAGGCTTGGCAAGCCTGTTGGGTTGAATGGAATGTTCTTCTTAAAATTTTTCTAATGTTCTATTATGTTTATGGTGGATCATAAATGAGTTTAATTTAAAGATTATTGCACATGTCAAAATATAATTTTCTCGCACAATTTAAACCATATTACAGGTTCTGAGTGACTGTGGTCTAACCTGGAAACATTACAAGTTGTCACACACGTGCGTTTGGGAGTCAAATCAAAGGGACCAGAAAATGCCAATTCCACTGTTGCACTGAATCTCTCTCTTTTCTCTCAACAGACCAGACATGGGAAATTCTGCCTGTTGTGGCCCCGAGGATGTCACTTCCTCCTACCCTGATGACATCACTTCCCTTGAGTCACCTTACAAACTTGCCATCATCCCTACCAAGACAATTCTACTTTGGACTTGAACCTATGTACAACCAGTGTAACTTAAGCCCTTTTGCAGCCAGGGAAAGTATACAGGCAGCTGCCCCAAACCTTTGTTGTGTGTCCATTCTTTTATTTCACAATATGAAGCAGGAATAGAAGCCTCACAGGGCCCAATCAGGTACACATGTGCATTAACATCAGATCAATTTAGAATCTCCAACTTAACACACATATCTCTTGACTGAACATTTTAAATTGGCCCTATGTAGGTTTGTTTGAGTGGGCTCAGTAATGGACTGGGACCCTTTCAATGACTGCCTTGTTCCCTTACAACAGAAGTAAAGTCTGGCTCACGATGTCTGTGAATTACACTAAGATTCAGAGAATTAGAATAAGCAAGTTTAAGAATATTCTGTTATTTTCATGTCTTTAGTAGACAAACAGCCCTCTACTGCCCACTTATGGTTTGACAACTTAGTCAGCGGTACTAAAATACAGGTAATACAATATATATAAACTGTTACTAACCCTCCCCTTTTCTTCTTGGTATCCTCAAGTAGCACTTGGTTCTGCTGCTCTAGTACCAAGTTGTTTGCCTACCTATGTAAAAGTCATCTCAGATAAAGGAGCACTGGAATCATCAGGAAGAAGGGTCCTTTTATCAGATTGGCCAGCCCAGCACTGATTCAGCTGTAGAATGGCCAGCAGGGGGGGAGGCGGCTAGTTGGGTGAGATCTCCAGGACTCTGACTGTGTCTGGCTTGTCTGGTTCCTTTCCTCAATCTAGTTATGGTTCTGCAACTGGCTGATGGGACAGATGTTGTTGTTTTTCATTTATGTTAATTAGTTTCTACTAATTTGAACAAATGGGTATAATTATATGTGATAGATCTGTGTTGAGTAAGTGGCATAATCTATTCTTGTATTTTGCTACTACAACCAGATTATATTAATATGGGTTTTTTGTAGCTACAGTTTAGTTGTATTCCTAACAGACTGTATGGGCACAGAAGTATCATATTCTAAGGGATCCACAATCTGTACTAATTCCAACTATGCTCTGCTGTTTTTTCTGGTTCTTCTGTGGTGGCGTAGATCCACCACCACCTGAGATGATGCAATGAAGGTGGGTGTCTCAGCTGTCCACAGCTTCCTCAGATTCATATCATGTGAAGTATGAAAGCTAAGATGTTTGATTTAGGAACATTGATGTTAGGTAGGTCTGGGTAGTCTTTTAGCCTTGGAACCCCTGCAGATTTTGTTTTTTACTTCACCCCAACTGAAGTTGTTTTTTTTTTTTTGTGTGTGTTTTTTGTCCTCCTGGTTTTCTGACTTTACCTTGTTTTGTTGTTTCTTTTATTTAATGTTATTGCCTTGTCTTAATCCTTTTTCTTTTTTCGTATCTTTCTCTTTGTCAACTTGTAATGCACTTAGAGATACATTGTTATATGAAAATGTGCTATATAAATAAATGTTGTTGTTGCTTGCCTTTAGAGTTGTCATGGTGCTCTGCGCCTGCCCATGGTGTGGTGGCTGTGCAAGAACAAAATAGTTTGTACTATTGTATTGTATTTATGTGGTGTCAATGATACATTGGCAGTCTAGCTCTATGAAGAAGATTACTTGTGTTCTGTTTTGTGAGTTGTATTTACCCAATTTTTTGACACCAATTGCATGCCCAATCTATGTGTAAGAGGGTCTCTCTCTCTGAACTGTCCAAGGTTTCTTACATATTTTTCATACAAGGTTTTTTGGGGGAGTTTTTCGTCTTCTTAGAGTGTCAAGGCTTGGGGACTGTCAAAAAAAACAGGATCTATTAAAGCACATTGAGGCAATCCTTGTGTGATTTTGGTCCATATAAGAAATAAATTGTTGTTATGTGTCAGATTCCTCGATGATGCTCACAATGCATTGAAAAATTAAATGTGCAAAATGAGTCAGTTGGTATCTCCTATAAGAATATCAGGTCTTTTATTAGCCTGATCAAACAGTCCTCTTTAACCAAGAGAAGCAGCATTCATGCTCTTTTCATATTAGTTTAAGTTTACACTACATGAGATTCATTGATATTGTTCTCTGCAACCTCTCAGTGCCCCACTGTGGGTAAATACTGCTCACACACTGTCTGGCCAAGACAACAGAACTTCTGATTATATGCTGCCAAAATTCAGAAAGACTTGGCAGAATTTAAGGGTAAAACCTTGTAATATTGCTATTTTTCCTAGGTGACACAATGATCCAATGATTAGAGATGGTACCTGATAGTCCAAAGGATCAGCACTGAAATCCCTGTCACTGTCATTTTGGAATTTGGATATTCTCCAGTGCTTTTGCGAATTTTCTCTGGATACTCGTACTTTCTGAACCATTCAAGAATGTTATTTTAGACTGAAGGGGGTTCTAAATTGGGGTAGTATGATTGTTATTATTATTGTTTTTATTATTAATGTAATAGTACTGTGTACAACATTATTTATCCACAAAGCCTGTAACTGCCAAATTAATATAAAAGTAATGAAAACCACACTTAAATATTGTTGTCAAGATGATTAGGAAAAGCAATTTTATTTTTATCAATTAATGTGAGTGTCATATAGATCAACACAGTATAGTATGTTATACCATGTTATGTCATATAGTATGCTATGAATATGAGAACTGCATTAAAAACAGCAGCTTTTCTATTCAGTTAAAGAGAGACAAGATATATTGTAAGTATATCTGTAGGTTACACTGTTCAATTACTTAATGACAAACACCTTCCTTTGGAAATGAAGGCAAATTCAGCAGTCTTAAATAGATTATTACCTGGATCAGGTTTTTAGAAATAAAATCCTATCTAATAGCATTCTTAAAAATTACACATTGGTTTAACACACTTGCTCTTAACACATCAGAGCAAGAATGTTGGCATTGATTCCTTTGATCCTATTTAAACGTGTGTTTTATTCGATTACATCAAGATTTTCAAAACCATTTAATCTCAAGGTTTATAGCTTAATCCTCTGTTGATCTGTTCAGAAAAAAAAGCTACAGCCATTCATCATTGAAGTTAAAATTTATCTTCTGCATTATGTCAACACTATGATGAAATCTTTCCCAGCCTCAGTTTTTACTTTTCCTGTCTATTTGCAAATTCGGTGTCTAGTCCTGTATGTCATTCTTTTTATATTGCCTGATTGTGCTTTTATTTGGATATTTAAATTATAGACACGGTTTGATTTAGGCTGTTTTTACTTCATGGTGAACTAAAATCGTTTTATGACATAACTATTATATACCCATAAAATAAATGAAATAGATTTAAATATTCACTTTTATTTAGATATAAATGACTCGAGAGAATAAAGAGAACTTTAGGTAATTCACTTGTAAAATGAACATAAATTTTATAAATACTAGTTTAGGTCATCATCAATTAATGTTTTAGTACAAGGAATAAAAACCTGTATGACATAAAATCCACTCACAGATCTGAAATAATACAGTTAACACAGGTATGGATGCATAGGTGGATGATTCTTTCACTCCTTTAAAGTGCCATTTCTAGAAATTACTGTTTTCATGACACAAGAGGATTTCCACCCGTATTTCCACACATACTTTATCTACTTTCTCATTATAATAGGTTTTACACATACAATCACATTCCATTGTTCAGGTTGGAAATTCTTACAGTACTATCCAGAGGTTTAAAATATACAGCAGTTTAAGTACATAGTTAAGGTCTGATGGAAATATGACAACCAAGCAAATCAACACTTATTGTATAGCAAGTATTGTGCGCTGCCTAAAATACTTACCAAGCACCTTCAATTAAATGCCTCCTGGAAAGCAACAATTGCAACTGAGCCGCTCACCATGAATCATACAAAGTTGACTGAAACATTTACAAATTGCATTAGGAAAGCAAATGTTAGTGAAATGTTATATTTCATCATATACAAAGAGGAGATAACACTTAAAACAAACATTGTCAAGAAAAAAAGTACAATAGTCTAACAGCACAAAAAGAATCGATGAACAACTTACATTAATGAAATAAGTCATGGTTCAGAGAGTGAGTGAGTGAGTGATTGCAACATGTAGCAACTTCTCCACTATTTAACTTTACTTTTAACTGGATAGCTTTAAGATGGGATGCTTTATATTGGTTAATTCAGTCTTTACTTTTTTAAGTGTTTGTTTATAAATCAGAAATCACGAAGTGAAATAGCTGATTATGTAATGTGCACCACCAGCAGAAAAGTTTGCCATCATCATTTACTGGTAAGTTAATAAATCATTCTTTATACAGGTTAATTTTACTATTTCTAATGATGACATTTGAGTGTATAACAATGTGCATTGCTAACGTTAATGTTTGGTGTCTAAATGTGAATGAACACAAAGCTGACACAGATCCCACTTAGGTTTAATTTTTTTGTTTTCATTTGTGTGATACCTAACCAACTATTTAGATAAATGACACACTTTAAATCCTTATATATTTCTTTGAATGGTGTATTAAATTGCACTCATTTGAGACAAAGAGGTTAAAACTCAGCTTGATTTGTCTAGCTAGATATTATGTATTGTATACTTCAAAGTTTTAAACACACAGTAACACCCTCAGTTAATTTCACGGTAGTATTACCAAGCGCAATATGGCATCTACAGTCCTGTGTCTTAGTGATTAAAGTGCATACTGTAGAAACTGTAGGGATCTCTTAGAAACCGTTCCCCTCAAACATACACACACAAGACAAAAAAACTAATATTAATGACTGTCAGTTTGCCTAACAACTGAATTTTGAAAGGACAAACTCACAACTATAAAAGGTCCTGAAGTACAGTCAAAGTGTTGACAATATAGTAAATGATTATGAATGATATTTCATCATAATATAGTTTTATAATTTTTACATACATTAATATTAGCTACATCTTCACTCTTTTTATCTCTTAAGACATGGTGTACAGGCCATCAGTAATATATCCAGGAATTATCAATGTAGCTTTCTGTAGGGGACCATTAGGCTTTTTGTGGCATCACTCATCTGATGAAGTGTTTGTAGTTGAAGGACAAATTTCCTCACTGAAGCAAGAGTCTGTCTGAAAGTTTACCATCAGGACTGTCTTTGAGAGAGGGGAGATGTCTCAGACAAAGTAGAGGTTCCTCGGGAGGGGGTTCTCCAGTTTAGAAAGCACAAAGTTACGTGCTTTTGGTGGCTTCCTGAAAATGATGTATGATAAGTTGTTTATATCATTAAGAACATTTAAAAGAAGAGAGACAATGAAGGCTTTTTCAAATGCCAAGGACAGTGTTCTGTTATTTGAAGAATTTGTACTCAGCTTCATGGAGTTGATATTGATTTTGAAGTAATCAGAGAGGACAACTCCTCCAGCTGCAACTTCACAGGACTTAAATTTTGTTGGCTTTGATGTGAAAGGGAAGAGCACCTGGGAGAGCATTGCAGATGGCTACTTAGAGTTCAACATGGCACAGAAAGTGGGCAGTAAGTACAAAGAAATGCACTATTTACAACAGTACCTATTGAGAAAAATCAAAGCTGTGGCCAAAACATCGTTACTCTCTCAGTCTCCTTCTCTGTTGTCAATAGGTACTGTTAGTATCCAATCCACCTAAACGTTTAGATGGGCACTTCACATACAGTAGATCGTGATTTTATTTGTAGTATATCTTTTTCCCTTGGTATCTGCTTTATGATATCTTTTCCTATATAGATATGGCCTATACATGGTACTATGTAATTATGATTAGGCCAGCTCAATGGTACACAAGCTGAGCAATAACAAAGTTTGATCACTTTCGTACCTTGAAAACCTCAGCGAAGGCTGATTTATAGAACTTTTGCAATTATGGATTAATCCTCAGTCAATATGTTTGATTTCTCCGAAGTAGACTTAAAATTGGAATAAATGTAAAAAAGAGAACATTACAGGAGTTTTTGAGATTTGACTTAATTTGACGTCCATTAAATATCATGCTTCAGTAAATGTTAGCCAGCTAATATGTCCTTCATATGCTGTTACAAGCATAAATCTAATGGCAGTAAATGTCACAAAACTGGCCGATTGATTTTCTGACAAACTTGATTTGAAACCTGATTTGTTGCTACACAAGCAGCTTTAAAGAGTTGATGCAAATAAAAATATCATGAAAAACCTTGGTATTCTCTAATTTATGTAGCCGTACTATTGTAAAATTTGAATTTTTATTTTTTAGCATTGATTTTAGGCAGAATTTATTGTATTTTGTGGTTACTGTTCAGAAAATATCAATGAATACCTTTAGTACATGAACATGGTAAGGCAAATCAGATAGTCCAAGAAGATCATATCATTCTTTATAAATGCTGTGCTGAAATCCCCCCAATTGCTTATCTTATGTAGATTTAAAGTGTGTGTGTGATGTGAATGAGTGGGTGATTGGATGAGATTGTCCAAGAGAGAATGAAGGACTTTGTCTGAAACACGTGAAGGTGATCTGCTAGTATTCCGCTCCAGGTCAGATCTACTTGATGACCTCTGCAGCGTTTGCTTAATGTTTTATAACCTATTTGGTTAAGTAAAGCATCAAGAACTCCACAAGAGCTGTGCAAAGTGGCATATGAATTATTGTCAATAAAATGCAGACACCTGAGAAATAAACTAAAACGTTACTTATTCGTGATTTTTCTGTCCATATGGTAAAGGTTTTGTTGACCAGCACATTCCAATTCAGGCATTTGAATTACATCTTGATATACAAGAAGTGCAAAGAAATGCAGCACCTCATCATAACGGACATCAGACTAATGCAGCCTGGAATTTGTATCTAATACTTTTCTCTTGAGCCCCGGAGATCAAGTAAACAGCAACTTTGAATGTTGCCAAGCACTTTCCAAGCAAAATCATTATCTTAGTTATCTTCACTAACACTTGGACCAGAATTTATCATTCTGTCACTATCAGCTCCTGAAGAACTGTCACTATTATCAGACAGTAATTAAAATCACTTTCTTCGTTACACACTTTAAGTGCCCATATTCAGCTTGCTGTGTCACCGCAAATGCTGAGTCAACACCCACCTTCCACCACCAGCCGCTGTTTACTGGATGCATATATGCGGGTGGGTCGTAGTGGATTACTTTCTGTTTTAAAGTTAAAAGTTACAAGGGTTAAAGATGTAATGGCAGGAATATTTATTCAAAAACCAAATATGAAATTCTAATTAATATATTTTGATTAATTTTAGGACCCCTGCAGCTCAGTTTAGTCCTTGCATAAGTTTGGTTGTTACAAAGACTAAAAATATTTTTCGTGAATTATTTCAGTTAGTCTTTTCAGCTACTTTAATAGTTTCGTTTAGTTTTAGTTTTTCATTTCGCTCATGTTAATTATTTTATTTCAGTTTATGAACATGTTTTTTTTATTAATAGTTTCAGTTTTCATTTCAGTTTTCGTTAACTATAATAACCTTGGTTAAACATTCCTGCTGGATCCATAATACCACCACTCTCAGAGGTCACTAGAATCCAAGTCTCTTTAAAGTTATTCCAAGCTCAAGGAATGACAGGTGAGGTTTCGTGAAATTACCAGTGATTGGTGCATCTGGAGCTGCCTTTTAAATCTGGCTCTAATTTAAGACCTGTATTCAACCTCCAAAAGAGTAATAAGAAAAGAAAAATGTCTTACCTGCCCCTCACTTTTCTGAAAGACATATATATGGTCTTGAATACTTAGAACCAGGATCCTTCACCTTTTCATCAACTGGGTCAAATAAAAGAATAAAACAGATCCTGCCCTCCTCTGTGAGACAGTAGTTAACAGTGGCTCAACAACTGTGCCAACCCTCACAACCTCCCTACAGAGCACCACCAGTCCTGTTCCAGTTTTCTTAAATTGCTGATGCTTATTTAAAATTAGAAGCACCAGTTTACAGAGCTGCCTAAACCTTTCCAAAGACAGGTAAATTCATCACACAAATCAAATCAGATTGTCTCTACCTACTAAGGTAAGTTTGTAGACACTATGATGGCCTTCATTGTTCTATAACCATCCAGTAAATCACCTCTGTCTTTGCTGTTATCAGATGGAAGTGTTAACTCTGGCACAGTGAAGACCAGTAGTTGAGTGTTTGTCTTACAACATTTTCAATGACATAGGTCATTTAAAGCCTTCTCAAAGAATATCATGACCAGAGAAACATGCTCACACTTGTGGAACAGAACTGCCAGTGCCATGGTTCACAACTAACCTGCAGAGCAGAACAGCATGTGCCACCCTATATTACAGGACATATGAACATATCTGGTCAAAATGAAGAACACTAATTCCTCCTTAAACTCTAGTACAGGGAAACTGTTGGAGATGTGAAGACTGTGGCACAGTTTAACAGAAGGTGTAAACATGTCACCTGCTCCTGTTGCACAATTAATGCATGATTTGACTGAGATAATTGTGTAGAAGGTTATGGAGAAGCAACAGTAGTAGAATTTACAACAGACACAGCAGAAAAAAAAAAACAAATGCAGATGAAAACAACAAAATATCTTTATGTAGTCAACCAAAATGGCATGGCACCCAAGGTCACTGGCTTCAATACTACAGTCTCTATTTGAATAATGCTGCAAAACAAGTTTGTAATCTGTTTAGCAAAGACTTGGTGTCTTAAAATAGAAAGTAGTATTGTTGTATTCATTCATCTATTTTTTATCCCACTAAGCTATTTCAGGATTGCAGTGAGCCAGTCACTATCCTGACAGCACTGAATGCAAGGCAGGAACCAACACTGGCCATTGCACATTTCTTCACTCACACACACCTACACTTTCATAACTCTGGCAAATTAAGACTAAATATCCTGCACAATGTTGTTTTATACAATCTTGAAATATTTATCTTAATTAAAAAACAGCAATAATCTAAAATCATTATGATAAAATGTTTTTTTTTTTCATAAAGAACAATTATACTGTTTCACACATCTGCTTGCTGTGCATCATTTCAGTTTTTGTAGAAAAAAAATAACTGACTGTCACATTTAGTACATTTGAAAGAAGTAAAGAGAAAATAATTAATGATCCCAACATACAGAAGGGAGATGAAAAAAGATATAGGCTACAATACATATAATAAGAAAAGTTATAATGAGCAGTAATGCAACAAGAAAAAGAAAGTGTATCACTCAACTTACAGTAATAACATAGCGGTCTCTATTGCTATTGGGATTTCTAGTCATTTAAGGAGAAACACAGTACAAAATACCTCATTTACTGTTGGCTTTGTTTGCCAAACCTCTGAGCTCTTACAACAGGGCTTGCATTGTGAAAGACAATCTCTGCTGCATAGGTCATGCAGTCAGCTTAGTTGTACCATTTGGGAATTATTTTTACAACCATTTAAAGAGCTCAATGTCACATAATTTATGAAAGATATTGCAGGATCGACTTTTATAATAAACTAGTGTAATGAAAGAGGTAGGGGCCATCATTAAAAATGTGTAAGGGGATTAAGCTGGGAATAAAAATCACAGAGTCAAACACATCAAAGGTAACTGCAATAGGCCGGAGAACATGAATAGCTCTCATGTAATTGTGCACTGTTACCTGAAAAGTACATTTCTTTTTTGTTATTTCATACCTGATTGTGTGCTTGCTTGTGCTATTATGCAGGTTATGCTCTAAGTACACGGTATGACAGCCTTACAGAACTTTAGAACACTGTAATTAGAAAAACTTTGCATTTTTCGTTATGCCATTGCACTGCTTAAAGGAATCCCTTGTTGCCTCAAAACGGTAATACTGTGCAATATCCAGAACTCTCAAGCATATGGACACTTGGAGCACATATACATCATGAATGTGAGGGTTGATTTTTTGTCTCTTTTGCCGAAATACTTCTCCAATGACTCAGCACCCGATCAAACATAAAATCACCATGGAGCACCCATTAGATTACAAATAGTGATTGTTATTACAATAAAAAGGTACAGTATGTAGAATCCTAACAAATTATCAAGCACCACACTGCAGACAAAAAAAAGAACAGGGAGCACTTCCAGTTTACTTTGGGATCGTTTTTTTATATACAGTAACTCTTGTATGGGAATAAAAAAAGAAATGGATGTCCGCCTGTTAAGGTACACCATCATGTACATACATTGGGAACTGTGATCGCCAACAATGTAATTGAAAAAAGAATGCTATATTAACTTTCTCTCACTCAACACACAACTTTGTAGCAACCACACTATACGAATACACGATTCCTACACTTCACCACCCGTACAGGGGGTGGACGATGTTTGAAAGTATAAGAGCACAACCATATTCGGTCCTAATCCCCTCTAGCCACGATCCCCTTCTTAACAATTTGTGGCAATAAAACACAACAGGAAATGAAACAGAAAAAATATATTAAAAGGTGCTGCTACATAAACTTAACCGGTGCTTGAGTGCTCCTAAGTGAACCCCTTCCCCAGACGCCCTCCCTGGCGCCCCGTATACTAACCCCCCGGTTTGACACAGACAAAAGAAAAAGAAAAATAAATAATGAGAAAAAACTGTTCTTTGATACGTTTAGTTTCACGGAGTCCAAAGATATAGAAAGCACGAAATCCTGGAAGCAGGAAACACAACCGTCCTTTAGCGGGACGGCTTCTCTGCGGACTATCACGAAACGAAATTCAGGAATCCGACTCACCAGACGGGAGCACCCGGAGAACACCAGACCCTGGCCTCTTCTCGGGGATTCGTCCTTAAAATATTTCTTCGGGGTGGCCACCCATGAAAAGCAGACGTCCCTGGGCGAAGTAAAGTCCTGAACAGTTCTAGAGCGTAGATAGTCGCTGCGATGCCTTGAAAATCGTGTCTTTGTTTCTTCCTCCTTACTTTCTCCTTACTGTCTTTTTTTTTCTCCTTGTTCCGCCATTCCCCTTAAAAAGAGAAAGTTTCCCGCCGAAAATCCTTGCCTCTCTCGGTGGTCATGGCAACCAATACGCCGGCATCAGGCAGCTGGAGAGTGTACTCGGGCGGGATCCTCCCAGAACGGGACGTCACCAATGGTGCCTGAAGGGCTATTTAAAACACCCTCCCAGTCAACATTAAGAAGTGACGGACAATTCAGAAGGCTAACCAGACTGTCCATTATGTAGCCTTGCTACATAGTTCCCCCCCCACAGGTTTCCCCAAGGGGGGACCGAAATATGGCTTAATGCTACTTACATTAACCGTATCTATTTTAGACTCAGAGTTAGTCCCTTTCTGTACCCGGTAATTATTCGGTCCAAGCTGCTTTAAAATAATAGCTGGTCCTACCCATTTGGGCGCAAGCTTAGAGGAAAATTTACGAGCAGCATCAGACAAGTAATGAGGTCGAACCCAGACCAAGTCTCCCCCCTCGTAGTGCACTTTCCGATGACGGGCATTATAATACTTGGCTTGTCTTGAAGTTGACCTCACTAACCTAGCCTGTACCTTCTTTCGTAACTCCTCTAGAGTTTCCAGCGTACGATATTGAGAAGTATCTGGCAAAGGGACGGATTCCACTAACCGATCAAGTGGGCCTTTGATTTGACGACCTAGGGTAACCAGTGCAGGAGTTTCACCCAATGCCTCGTGCTCTACTGTGTTAATGGCAAACCGTAATTCAGGAAGCCATTTGTCCCAGTCTTGATGATGATCTCCCACGTAGGATGCCACCATTGTTTTCAGGGTCCTGTTTACCCTCTCTGTTAGATTGCTCTGGGGATGGTATGCTGTTGTCAATTTACGTTTTACCCCCCAAGCTAAATATAATCTTTCCATGATTTCACTGGTGAACTGTGGCCCACGGTCCGATACAATGAACTTGGGGACCCCCCACCGAGTAAAAATCTCATTTTTTAAGAGGGTGCAGATCCGGTGAGTCTTAGCATCGGGCAGAGCAAAAAGCTCTACCCATTTGGAAAAATAGTCCACTACCACCATCAATATAGTTTTCTTGGTGGTAGAAGATGGCAGTGGTCCCATCAAGTCGACTCCCAACATCTCCCCTGGCTCCGAAGGAATCATAGTTTGAAGCTCCCCGGCTGGTTTACCAGGTGGAGTTTTATACTTTTGACAGACCTCACACCTTTTAATGTAGTCCCACACATCTCTGCGTACCGATGGCCACCATGCCACTTCTAGTAACCTCAGTAGGGTTTTTAACTTCCCCAGGTGTCCACCAAAAGGGCTATCGTGATAATAATGCAGGAATTCATGTATATATTTTTCTGGGAGTACCAGTTGGAGCTTGGTGCCCCCGCTCTTAGATGGCACGGATCTATATAGCACCCCTTGCAGCTCCCTGAAATGAATGCGGCCAGGTTCAGCCTTAGCAACACTCTCTCTGAGCTCCAAGCAGGCCAGACAAATCTCTTGTGCTTGTGCTATATCCTGTAAACTTAAAGGCAGGGCACACCACTGGCTTTGTGCCATAGCCATACACACCACTCCAGTCATCTCTGGTATTCTCGACAAGGCATCGGGAACAATGTTGCTGCATCCCTTCCGGTAAAAAACTTTAAAAGTAAATGATTGAAGGCGCAATACCCACCGGGTAAGGCGTGATGACACTTTGGGTTGATTAAAAATATATGTCAGGGCATTGTGATCCGTATATACTTCGAATTCCACTCCTTCTAGAAAATGACGCCATTTCTCTATTGCCCAAACCACTGCTAAACGCTCTTTTTCAGAAGCTGAATAGTTGAGTTCAGGGCCTCTCAGACTCCTAGATGCATAGGCAATCACTCTCTCCATTCCATCCATATTTTGTGTGAGGACTGCCCCGAGCCCTACATTGCTGGCATCAGTGTGTACTTGGTAAGTTAACTGTTGGTCTGGTTGAGCCAGGATGGGCGGGCATTGCAGTGCTGCCTTGAGTTGGTCCATTGCCTCCTGACACTCTGGGGTCCAGTTCCAGGAAATGTCTTTTTTCTTCAAGTGGTTGAGCGGGGCTGCTATGTCAGCCATCCGTGGGATAAACTTATGATACCAGCCCACAAGACCAAGAAACCTTTGCAAACTTTTCAGATCAGAGGGTGGAGGGTAGTTTTGAATAGCTGAGGTTTTCTTAGGATCAACCTCAACGCCCTTTCCTGATACTACATGCCCTAAAAAATGAATCTGTGGTTGTGCAAGGCGACACTTCTTCACATTTAATGTCAGTCGGGCTTGCCCCAGCCGCTGAAAGACAAGGTCCAAATCCTGGAGGTGTTGGTGAAGGTCAGGGGAGAAAACAATAATATCGTCTATATAGACAAAGCATATCTTCCCGATCAACCCACGCAAAACCTGCTCCATCAAACGCTGGAAACTTGCACCCGCATTCTTCAGGCCAAAAGGCAAGACCCGAAATTGGAACAAACCCTCCGGAGTGGAAACCGCAGTCTTATGTATGCTGCCCTCTGCCATTCGCACTTGCCAATAACCACTGCGTAGATCTAATGTACTAAAGATGGCTGCTCCGTGCAGGGATTCCAAAATTTCCTGTACCTGAGGCATGGGGTATGCATCTAAGAGGGTCTTGGCATTAAGTCCCCTGTAGTCCACACAGAATCTGTATGTACCATCTGCTTTCTTTATCAAAACTACAGGTGCCGCCCATGCTGACGATGAAGGCTCAATGATCCCTTGTTCCAACATCTTGCCGATATGTTCTTTAATAATCCCTTTTCTAAGGGGCGAGACTCGATAAGAGCGATGACGCACCGGAACCTCGTTCACCGTATGGATGTCGTGTGTAACCACCTGTGTTTCCCCCAAATTCTCCGTCCATACATTCGACCATCGGCGAAGCAGAGGTTTGACTTCATCCAGCTGGTTTGACACAATATCCGGATCTTTGGTCTCACAGGCCTCCACCTCTGCAGCATAAAACCCCAAGTATGCCCCATGCAGTTCTTCCCGGACCTTTGTAACAAAAGGATGTTCCCCACTGCCTGGCACCAAGTATTTTCTATGATGGAAATGAATGGTCATCTTTACTGCAGTGATAGAGTCTAGGCCCAGGAGCAAAGGCAATGACAGGTGCGCATCCTCTAGGATATAGGTTTCCATCCTCCAAGCTACATTATGGAGTAAATACCTCAGCGAGACCTTACCCAGGGCCCGGTGCTCAGTCCCATCGGCCATAATAAACTTAATGGTCGAGGTAGCCAGAAGTTTTTCGTTCTGTCTGGCTATTTTGTTCCACCAGCTTTTCTGCATCAATGTGAAATGGCTACCTGTGTCTACTACTGCGTCCACACACCAGCCTCGAATATGGACTGGGAGCACTAAGAGGGTAGCTAGAGTGGATACCACTGAGACACCTGCCTCAGTCTGTCCACCTTTTGATTGCTTGGCTGCCTTGGTGGTTTGGGTTTCCTTTTTACTGGCATGAACTTTCTCCCAGTAGCCCTTGTTAGATGCCCAATCACGTTCGACTGCACACCCGACCTTTACCAAACCATCCACGGTGGTCACAATCCCTCTCAGTCCCACAGCCAAACGGGGGTTACAGGCATTTAATATTCGACGCACTACTTCCTCTTCCTTCATCTCGGGTCGCCATCTCAAACATAGAGCCCTATAGTCATAGGCAAAATCTCGGATGCTTTGTGTTGGAGTTTGCACCATGAGCCGAAGTTTTTCTTCTAATTCAGTTGCATAATCTTCTGGGAGAAACGCCTCCAGGAAGTCCTTCTTAAAAGCATCCCAGGTGTGGATTGACTGTTTGCTTGCCTGCCACCAACTTTTCGCAGGACCCTTCAAAGAGGCATTAATCACCCCCAAAAGTTCATCTTCCCCCATTGGAGCAACAGACAGAAAAGCATCTGCCTGTTCAATGAAATTAATTATGTCCTCCGAGGTATACGACTCTCCCAATTTAGGAAACTCCATGCGAAGGGACGGTACGGCTGGCGGAGTATACGAATGCACCGTGCGGGCCGCCTCCCGGGGAGTGGAATGCGCGTTCACTGAACCAAAGGAACGCAGATTATTCCGCACCTCGCGCCGAAGATGTTCCTTCCATAGCTGATCACGCCTCTCCAGGCATTGCACAACATCCCGCTCCAGCCCAATAATCTGCTCCTCCACATATTCTCTCAGTTTTTCCATCGAGTCATCTATATAATTTCGCAAAGCGTCTTCACGGGATAAGGTGCTGTCAGCCATGGATGAGATCCGCTCGTCCAGCGCTTCAATCCGCTCCGTAATCTCAGCAAGCAGGGGCGGAGTGCCATCGTTATCCGCCTCATCAGATCCGGGCAAATCACTTAGGTACATCGATTGAAGCAGGCTCGCTCTCTCTCGGACGGCTGAATGTGCCCTCACCGTTACGTGGCGGCTACCGGCTACCACTTCCTCACACAAAGAGCCACTCGGCGGGGCGATCGCCTGCCCCGATTGCCCTAAAGACATTATGGATGATTTAAAGGATGATTTTTAAAGAATGGACTAAAAGGAACCAAAATATGACAGATGCTTATTATACTTCCTCAGAGAGGGCACCACTCTGTAGCAACCGCACTATACGAATACACGATTCCTACACTTCACCACCCGTACAGGGGGTGGACGATGTTTGAAAGTATAAGAGCACAACCATATTCGGTCCTAATCCCCTCTAGCCACGATCCCCTTCTTAACAATTTGTGGCAATAAAACACAACAGGAAATGAAACAGAAAAAATATATTAAAAGGTGCTGCTACATAAACTTAACCGGTGCTTGAGTGCTCCTAAGTGAACCCCTTCCCCAGACGCCCTCCCTGGCGCCCCGTATACTAACCCCCGGTTTGACACAGACAAAAGAAAAAGAAAAATAAATAATGAGAAAAAACTGTTCTTTGATACGTTTAGTTTCACGGAGTCCAAAGATATAGAAAGCACGAAATCCTGGAAGCAGGAAACACAACCGTCCTTTAGCGGGACGGCTTCTCTGCGGACTATCACGAAACGAAATTCAGGAATCCGACTCACCAGACGGGAGCACCCGGAGAACACCAGACCCTGGCCTCTTCTCGGGGATTCGTCCTTAAAATATTTCTTCGGGGTGGCCACCCATGAAAAGCAGACGTCCCTGGGCGAAGTAAAATCCTGAACAGTTCTAGAGCGTAGATAGTCGCTGCGATGCCTTGAAAATCGTGTCTTTGTTTCTTCCTCCTTACTTTCTCCTTACTGTCTTTTTTTTCTCTTGTTCCGCCATTCCCCTTAAAAAGAGAAAGTTTCCCGCCGAAAATCCTTGCCTCTCTCGGTGGTCATGGCAACCAATACGCCAGCATCAGGCAGCTGGAGAGTGTACTCGGGCGGGATCCTCCCAGAACGGGACGTCACCAATGGTGCCTGAAGGGCTATTTAAAACACCCTCCCAGTCAACATTAAGAAGTGACGGACAATTCAGAAGGCTAACCAGACTGTCCATTATGTAGCCTTGCTACAACTTAACCGGAAACTTTCCCTGTGGACTGACAGGCAAATCTTTCCACCAATCAGTGTTTTCCTTTTGTTTTGCCAAGGTACCTACCCTTTCCGTACACTTTTACTGAATGTGATCACGTCATTTCTAATCTTGCACGGCACCTCATTTAATTTTGTGCGTCACCTTGTTTGAATGTGCGCGTCTTTTTGTTTAATTGTGCGCAGCACACCTTTAAATTTATTGTCACTTGCCCTTCGGGACCACTATACATTTCTGTTTGGGTGTCATTTGAGTAAAAAACAATGACATATTCAGTAGACTGAATTTTAAAAAACAAGTCAGCAAAAATGAAAGGAATGAAGTTAATTGGAAGCAAAAAGCAGTCGCAATTAAGAAAAGGGTTAAAATGAAAACTTGCAGCCAAAGTAGTTCTCCAGAACCAGAGTTAGAGACCCCTGCGCTAGAGCAATTTAGACTCACCAGTGTGTCATTAGGATGTGGTAGAAAACTGAAGTACCTGAAGGAAAAACCTACACAAGAATACAGAAGATAGACAAAATGCATACAGCAGTTGTAACTTCTTCAAACTGCTGCCAAGTTGCCCCAGGGGGGAAAAGAAAGTCGCAATGATTAATTTATTTTGGATGTTTAACTTTTAGCTCTTCTTTCATGAAGTAACCTTTATTTCTGTTAGCAATGTTTACAATGAAACGTACTGGAGATCTATACACAGACTGTGCGATCTCTCTGTCATTTTTTCTGTATACAATCTATATATAAATATTTCTTGAACCTGTCAATGACAATTTTATATAAAATGACTTCTCTGTTGCATACAATAATCTGCACTATATAATCTGTATAATGCAATTAGGAATGTATAGGAGGCACATGTTTGAAAAAAAAATGTTTGTAATCTTTTGGCAAAAGAGATCCTACCTGGTGAAATTATTTATAACCATCCATTACACAATGTTGTCTGAGTTTTTAAAGTTTTCCTTTTCCTTTTCTCATCATTTAAAATGTAATGAAATTGCTCTCAAGAATCACCACTCAAGTGCTGAAAAGCAATTCTTCTAAACTTATAAAAGACCAAAATAGCTTGTGAGGGATGTGTGGCTGGGTCAGGAAGTCACAGAGAATAGCTTTGTTTAAAAGTTGTGATTTTTTTTAGGCTTGCCATTCAAACTCATAACTAAGATAGAAAAGTGAGAAATAGCCTGTCCTTAAGAATCTATTCCGACTGAAACACTCTTTATTGTTCTCTGTCACTCTTTGTTCCATTTAAATGCATGTCAAAAATAAAGTCCTTTAAAAATAAGCAAAATATATTTAATAACCTTTCTGTTTTCACTCAAAATACTGTAAACATAATTTTGAAATATGAAGAGTGACGAACCTTCTGCCAGTAAATACTGTAACTGGTATTTTATATCACACCTTTTACATTCTATAATTCAGTTGTATCTGTCTGTTCCTTTTTAACTCACCATAATATTCTCAAACCGTCGTAATCCAACTTAAGGTCACAATGGATGTAAGGCAGAAAACTCATAAAGTGCAATTCCATGGCAGGGACACTCACATAGTCCCACTCCCTCACACTAACACAGTTTAATTTGGAATTGCCAATTAATGTAAAATGCATGTCTTTAGGAATCAGGGAGGAAAAACTCAGGCAGATATCCAGGCATGCTGCACTTTTTTTTAGCAATTTTAGATGGAAATGGCCACATTTGTCTTATACAGAGAAACATTCTGCATTAGCAACAACATCATAAATCCTCTTTGTTTTAAAAATCTGTGTTAACTTTGGCACTTTGTATTCTATCTTAGAAACTTACAGTACTTTAAGAGAAACATTGTGTTGTGCAAAGTGTTACGTTGTTGAGAGAATTAACATGCTTCTTTAAAAAGTCATTTAATTCACCATTAAATTTTTGTTTAATTAATATATTAGTTTTATCAATGATACTTTACCCACAGATTTTAGGGACGCTAATCAGACACTCATAAGAAAAAATATTGTGCCTGAGTACACATGAAAATAGACTTGGCATGACTTGACATTATCAAAATTATTCCTGTGACGTCCAGAACAAATGGGAGTATTACCTTTTTCTGAAAAGAGAGTTATTTCTGTTTATATGGAAGACCACAGTAAATTCTGGAACTGATTTGAAGTTATTTGATTATGCCTCTAATGACTACATTTTGAAAATGATTTCTCATGGAAAAAACTCAAAGAAAAACCGATCGAATTCATATTTTGTTACATAATGTTCACGCACTTTGTTTTAAGATCTCTTGTGGTTTTCCTTAACAAGTTACACTGGTCAAAAGTGAAGTACTCAATGAAACATTTATTATATCTTGTAAAAAGCTTGTACTGGTAGAAAAAAAAAATCGAGATAAAAAGAAAAAGTGAACAGTGCTTTAAAATTAATAGAAACCAAGCATATAATGGAAATGGTCTATTTTAAATGAAAAACAATTTTGCAAGGTTGCAGCCGAGAGTTTCTAGAAATTAAAAATCCAGGCATGCATTGGCTAGTTAAGAACTGAAGTTTAACTTCATAATGAGTCCCCTTTCGGTACAAAAAATGGAATTTTTCAAAATTAATTAATTTCTGCTTTTAAAAAATCATGTCTGCAGTATTTGCACACACAATTTCAGTGATCAAAATATGTATGCTCTGCAGAAAATGACTGCCATCATATACCACATGCATCCACTGATTTTGATTGTGCTCCTTAAATAATACATGCATTTACTGGAGCTGCTGTTCATGTATGGTATTGATATGGACAGACTTAAAAGCAGTGCTCAGCTTCATTCTCACTGTCATTGCCATGCAAGCAGCTCGTGTGTGGGAACTGCTTGAAAAATGTTAAAAGAAAACTGTTAAGTACAATTAACTATAACTTAAATTTCCTTTCAGTTTTGTTATAGTTTTGTTTCATTGGACCCATGTGTTATCAAAGCAAATGTGAATAAATGAACATATGATCATTGCAAAATCTTAAGTACTCCAATTTCCTTTAGAAATTCTTCCCTCTTAAAAAGAAATGTGTTGTTCAACAGTGAATTTTTTATTACTTAACTGTTTTGAATTTTATGTTATGGCAAATAAGAATTAATAATAAAGACCTGAACAAATATCTAGTGTGAGGATGGTTTAAGTTGATAAACCTTGAAAAATTGGTGATGTGAAAAATGTTTCCCATTGCACTTTAATCAAAGGATCCCAACACACCTCAACAAGTGAACAGTACTGTAACATTGTCATAAAAAAGTAAGACGAAAGTAGTGCAACTCAAGGATGTGGGTAACTCACCACAACAGTCTTACATCATCATTTTAAATTTCAGAAATATTGATATACAGGCCAATATTTACTTAAAGAGGCAAAACTGATTTATGAAAAATAAAATTCAGAGTTAGCCTCTTCTGAGAGTGTCCAGAAAAGGATAATAGTAGACAAATTACCTAAGGGTAGATGCTTTATGTCAGGACTTAGAAGACTTTTTTTTTTTTTTTTTACTTTTTTGTTGTTGGATTGCTAATCATGTGCTACACAATTAATATCAGGCATTAAAATTGTCAGAACCACGTTCAAACCTAGAAACATGCCAAAATCAAAATCAGAAAATTAAGATCCTCAACAAATTACTCTTTAAGCAGTAGAATCTATAATCAATGGGGAATGCATCTCTAAATGATGATTCTTTCAATATAAGGGGAATTTATACCCGCCTTATTACTCATGCACAAATCTGACAAATGAAATTTACTTTGAGAAGTGAGATGTGCTCCACACTTGCTTTTAAAAAATGGTAACAATGATGTCCTACTCTGGCTTGTGCATGCTATTGTGTGGCAATGTCCATGGCATAGCAACGTGCTACATCCTGGGCATCCGATGGCTTTATCAACACGTGATACTTTGAATGAGCAAGCATCCTTATAGGCTTACAAATTGTTAACCCTTGGACTTCATCACAAACCATTTCTAATGCACACCAGTTGAGTGTTCTTCATTTCCTATTCCTTTATTGTTCCTTTACAGACAGTAAAAATAAGAATAACTGTTCATAGGGACTATTTAACTGACAAAGTATGGAACAACACTATTAAAAATTTTGAAACACAATTAAAGATTCACGTTTATTTTTGCA